>NC_090649.1:159998095-160083095 GCF_040937935.1 Hyperolius riggenbachi | reverse complement strand
CTCCACAAACCCCACCCCTGCCTAGCTGCACTCTTCAGTGCATGTCATTTGCTTTGCAATAGTTAAATTACCTCTATCAAAATTAACCTTTGGTAGTCTAAAAGAATGCTAGGCATTCCAGCTGTTTAATATCCAAACCCCTGGTGCCAAAACATACTGCTAGAAGTCATGCACTGTTTATGGATGTCATAGCTGATGCACTGGCACCTGGATGAATGGTACCGGTTTTGACTGATGCCAACCAGTTATGCTAGCGATGTTTTCATATTCCTGCACGGCATGATCCTACTACACAGCCATTGGCAGTTATTTCACATCAAACCATCGCTCACCTGCCAGCACGTCCTCTCCTCTGCTTGGCGTTAGCATGGCTGACCCATTCTGCAGTCATGGTTCTGATGTTATTCTGAGTGTCAAAATGTGTCTCTTTTATCTTGCCACAATCTATCACGTGCACCACATCATCTATGGTGATACTGAAAGACAACACAAGAGAAGTAGATCAGCAGTCTATTACTTAAAGAGAAACCGTAACCAATAATTGAACTTCATCCCAATCAGTAGCTGGTACCCCCTTTCCCACGAGAAATCTTTACCTTTTCTCAAACGGATTATCAGGGGGCTCTGTATGGCTGATATTGTGGTGAAACCCCTCCCACAGTGTGATGTCAGCACCTCACAACACTGAGGTGCTGACATCACACTGTGGGAGCCTTGTTGCATTGTGGGAAATAAAAGCGGTTTCCAACTGCCAAAAAAGCAAGCAGCAGCTAGCTCCACTAACATCACCTGTCAGCAGTAAAAATGTCACCATATGATAAAAGTCAGAATGTAAATCAGAGAGAGGAAAAATTTTACACTGAGCAAACACTGACTAAATCATTTATACATAATGATTGTAAAAATTAAGCACTTTTTTTCATTGCGTTATTTTCAATGGAGTTCTTCTAACTATCACATTGTTATGGGTGGGAAACCATCATTTAAGTCTTAAAATTTTTATTTCAGCTTATGTGTTGTACAGTAATTAAAGGACCTCTTCCGCAAAAACCTTAAAATACATGTAAACATATACAAATAAGAAGTATGTTTCTTCCAGAGTAAAATGAGCCATAAATTACTTTTCTCCTATGTTGCTGTCACTTACAGTAAGTAGTAGAAATCTGACATTACCAACAAATTTTGGACTAGCCCATCTTCTCATGGGGGGGGGGGGGGTTCTCGGGGTTTTCTTTATTTTTAAAAAGTACTTAGCGAATGGCAGTTGCTTCGTCTAACTGCCAAAAAAGTGTACAGTGAGCAGGGAGGCTGGTCAGCACCTTTGTATAAATCTTTTTCATATTACAACACAGATCCTGAATTTACTGATTAGTTAACAAAATGTTCCCTATCTAGGGGCTAAAACGTAACATTTAATAATACATTAAAAAACACCTAAGAATGCTGTCATAATTCAATCATAGTTGATTCAGTAGGTTAGGTACATAAGGAGTAGATCTCCTCCTACTTCAACTACGTAATACTAATTACAAATTACAAGAACCCCCACCATATATAAAACAACCCGACATGTTTCACTTCCTATTGGAAGCCTTATCAAGGGAAAAAGTGCAGTGCATTATGTGCATATAGTGATAAGATACATAGCAAAGTAATATAAAAAGACATTATCATTAGTAGGAAAGCGTATAGGCCTATGATAGCAGCCTAGCCGACATGGCAAAACAGCCCTTCTTTTATACTGTTCAGAAGTCACATGGGCTGGGGGTGGAGTTTACTCGTGCTTCCTCCCCTACATTCCCAATCCATAATTGGTCAAGACATCTGTCAGTCATATATTATCCAATCAGAGATGGGCTCAATACAACTACATGACCATCCAAATTAACCCTTAGAGAGAGAGATAAGCCTATAAAAAACATCATATTCAGGACCCCCCCAGTTTCTTGTCCAACTCACATTGCAAGATGGTATATTTACGTCCTCGATAAGCATGTTAAAAACCCCAATCTCCTACACGCCTATCAACTAGCGCTCCCATTGGTTCCCAGGGGTCACACGGTCCATTCTAAGTCGTCCAATGGGAGCACGACAACACCGACGTCATGCCGATAACCAATGGTGATTCGCCTGGAGGCATGCGGCCAATCAGCAGTATGCAATGCGGAAATATTTCCGCATGTACGCATGCCATAGGTCAGCGAAATGACGGCGGTATGGGGGGAGGAGGAGACCATCGCCCGACATCATACGCTGCTAATGCTTCGGCGCAAATAGCCGTATTGGGCTGATAGAGGTAAACGCCCCCCTTGCTGCCATAGCTAAAACAGCAGCAGGGGGCGTGACACCAAATTGTAAACAAATCCTACCTCCTACTTCAATACGATCCATATCCTTATAGCGTATGTTTGTTTGTGTTTACATAGTGACCAGGCAACCACATTTAGTCCAAAAAAGGAGGCTTCCTAAGTTGGAAAACTCATAAATCTTGTTAACTTAAACAAAGCAATGGTTATATTCATGCTTATTATGTCATAAACTAGGGTTCTGCAATAAATAACAACCAGAGTTTAAAGGGGGCTGTACATAATTACATATATTGGTAGGGCTAGATCTTAAACAATACAGACAAGGATAAATATACATATCCAAAAATCATCCAGGCATAACAAACATACTTTAGAGTAAAACGAGAACGTTAACAATCCTATGAAGACAGCTCTTTTCCTCCAGAGCCGGTAAGACAGAAACTTCATAGAGGAAAAAAAAGTTTGTTGAAGGTAGGTATCTCTACAAAAAGGGGGTGAAAGTAAATCACTCATTAAGACCGCCCGGAGACAAAGTGCCCATTCTATATATCCATTGGGCCTCAATTTGTGTCAATTTCTGATCAAGATTACCACCTCTTGGACCCATCCTCCATTGTTGAACAACCCAGTATTTCAGTCCCGCAGGGTTACCCTCATGACATTCCAAAAAATGCTGTGCGACGGGTGTATTACGTTTGTGTTTGATACCTCCTAGGTGCTCCAAAATACGTGTTTTCACTGCCCTGGTTGTTTCACCGATGTATATATACGGACAGGGGCATCTCAATGCATACACAACACCCTCCGTATCACAATTGTAAAAATCCCAGATGTCAAACACCCTTCCATTTCTTGGTGCCCTGAATTGTTTACACTTTTCAACATAATCACATGCCTTACAGTTTACACATCTGTACATGCCACTCAAGTCTTTACTTAGCCAGGTTTTTTTCTTCCCTTTCTGGGCTTTCTTGGCCTGTGGCAAGTAAGAGTGTGTTAATGAGTCCCCCAAATTCCTACCTCTCCTATAAGTGAATTGTGGAAAGGTTGGTAAAATCTCTTTCAGTTGTGGGTCAAGTAATAGTAAGGACCAGTGTTTCTCAATTTTTTGGACATTCTGGGATTGATTGGTGAATGTATTGATAATTCTCGTTTTTCCCTCACCTGTCTTTCCTTTTAGTCTTGGAATAAGTAGTTCTCGTTTCTTTGTATCTCTTGCTTTTTCCTCTGCTCTGAGTAAGACGCTACTTGGGTATCCCCTTGCCCGAAATCTTCTCTTAAGGTTACAACATTCGTTGTTAAAGTCCCTTTGATTCGAGCAATTTCTTTTTGCTTGTAGGAATTGTCCCATAGGGATGCCCCTCTTCAACGGTTCAGGGTGGTAACTATCCCAAGCTAGAAGGGAATTTGTGGACGTTGCTTTACGAAAAAATTTTGTATCAAGAACTTCCTCCTGGTTTTTTCGTATTTGTACATCCAGGAAGTTTAAAGTGTGCCGGTCAATTTCGTATGTAAAGAACATTCCAATTTGATTTATGTTAAGCAAGGATACAAACTCAACACATATGTCTCTGGGGCCGTCCCACAGGATGAAGACATCATCTATGAAACGGCCCCAGAAGACTACATGGGAGGTATATATCGCCAAATCCTCCCCAAATACGATGGTGTCCTCCCACCACCCGAAGAATAAATTTGCATAAGATAAATAAATCATAAATTTGCACAGCCCCTCTCCTGCAAGTAGAATTGACTTTGGAATAAGAAGTAGTTATGCGTCAATATAAATTGCAATAATTGCAATATGAAGATGGAGTGTACCCTCATATGTATACTTCTAGTTTTCAAATAATAGTCAACAGCCTGTAGACCTAGGTTATGCCCAATGTTGTTATACAGAGCTTCCACATCAAGGCTCGCCAGCCATGTGTTCTCAGTAATCTTAATGTCGCTCAACTTATTAAGCAAGTCCATTGTGTCCCTTATATACGATGGTAGAGTTTCCACGAAAGGGCGTAAGAAATAATCAATATATTTACTAGCATTTTCCATCAAACTACCATTACCCGATATTATTGGGCGTCCTGGGGGGGGGGGGGGGGGTGAGGTTCTTATGCTTAGGGAGGGCGTAGAATGTAGGTATCGTTGGGAATTTATTCAAGATTTTATCAAAGTCCTTGCTATCCAGAATACCTTTGTCCCTTGCTGACTTGAGAAACTCTTCCAGTTCTTTATGGAAGGTTATGGTGGGATTCTCCTCCAGTTTTTTTATTGCTTGCAATCTTTCAGTAGTCTTAAACACATCTCTACATAATTATCACGAGCCATGAGTACAATATTACCCCCTTTGTCTGATTTTTTTTATCACAATCTGGTCGTCCTTCAATTTTTCTAAGGCTCTTTCCTCCACCTTATTTAGATTTGACGGCTTTCTACATCCATGTGTACCAGAATTTCTAGCCAAATCCTCAAGATCTTTTACGACCACATCTAACAAGCATTGAATTGAGGGATAATTACTGATACTGGGAAAAAATTTACTTTTAGTAAGCAAGTTACTAGTTGGAATACCCAATTCCACCACCCCAGTACTATTTTCTTCAAGCAGGGAATTTAAAACATTTAGGGCCAATTCATCTCTCTCATTGGCTCTCCTATTTGTCATGGTTGGTGTATTCATAAACTTATGGATCGCCAATTTACAGGCAAAAAGGTTTACATCTTTTACTGTCTCAAATAGTATAAATCTTTTTTCATGGAATGTCGATTTATTTAGGGAATGTCTTTATATAGAATAAAGGCCACGCTGAGAATCACCCATGAAGAGAAGGACTAACCCAAAACCTGTCGGTGATGTCAGATTTCTACTACCTACTTTACCCTCTTTAGGCCAAAATGGGCTGATCTGATTCATTTTTTTCTCCGCTGTATATGCAAGCTTGGCCTTAAAGCTGCAAGGGCCATTTTAATAAAAAATAGGCTGGTCACCAGGGGGGTTTAACACCACGGTCCTCAAGAGGGTAAGTGTCCCAGAGTTAAACTGCATGAACTATTGACACTTTTCTATCCCCCCTGCTCTCAGAAGTTTTATTCTGCCAGGAAAACTTTTATGGCTCTAATTTGCTTATCAGTGATGTTTACTATATGCCTGACAAGGTACCAACAAGACAGAAGCGGTCACTTCCATGCCTAAAAATTAACTCATTCAGGCAGAAAAGTAAAACAGCCTGGTTAATAATATGTTTTGGTGCACTGTACATACACATGTTTATCTCATGTCACCTCGGGTACACTTTATAACGACCTTTGCACTCTGAAATTTAAAAAAGTGCCAAAAAGTAGGTGAAAAAGTACTATGAAAATTATTCTGAGTATTTTGTTGCTTATTGGTGGTTTAAAAGCAATTATAATGTGCAAATATCACCTAGTCCTAGGTGATACTTTTTTTTTTAATTTTTAGCTAAAACTTAGGAGAAAAAAAAGTGAATTGGATCAGGCCCAATGTGTTACACGCTAGCAATATCAGCAGAAAACACAAAAGCAATTATAACTATTAAAAAAAAATATCTAAATGGAATCCGAAGTGAAATTAAAACAAACTTGTGGGTAAGAAAAATGGAGAATATTTTGAACATCAGTTGTTCCCTTCAGTGAAAATATTATATGAAACAATGAGTAATGTCAGAGAGCGAGACTCGGTCTACTATGCCCCCTCAATGAACAATACTGTAGCAGGAATGCAGATTTCACATTTTTTATGTAAACATTGCATCTGATCCCTCCCTTCCCAACTAATATGATAGGTGGTTTCACTGATCACTAGGAAAAGCTCAGGAACAGAACTCACTGTACCTTTACATTAGTAAGGAAGCCAGTACATGAATGAACGTGATTTCATGCACTCGATACGAACACACAGCTTGCGTGGTGGGGGTCTGTTTCAGAGCAAACTACAGCGGTTCCAATACAGTTAATCCCAATGTGAGATTGCGTGACTCATGCAATAGTTTTCCCAGGCTCGTTACACTGCTCACACGGGGGAATGCTTTCTGTATTATGAACAGTAACATAAATGTCAATAGGTTACCATGCATGCCGCACATGATGTGCATCATAACTGACAGCAGCACACATAAGTGTGAAAGGGCCCTTAGACTACAAGCTCTAAAGGATGGCGACCACCTTCTCCTACAGAGTCAGTTTTTTAACGATCTCTTCGCAATTTACTTCCCTTATGTATAGACTACTTGAAGTGGTTTTAACTACTTCAGGACCACAGTGCTAAACCCCCCTAAAGACCAGGCTGTATTTTTTATTAATTGGCCACTGCAGCTTTAAAGGGGAACTGAAGTAAGAGGTATACGGAGGCTGCCATATTTATTTCCTTTTAATCAATACCAGTTGCCTGGTAGCCCTGCTGGTCTATTTCTCTGCAGTAGTATCTGAATAACACCAGAAACAAGCATGCAGCTAGTCTTGTCAGATCTGACTTTAAAGTCTGAAACACCTGATCTGCTGCATGCTTGTTCAGGGGCTATGGCTAATAGTATTAGATGCAGAGGATCAGCAGGGCTGCCAGGCAACTGGTATTGCGTAAAAAGAAATAAACATGGCAGCCTCCATATACCTCTCTCTTCAGTTCCCCTTTAAGGCCAAGCTGCAGGGCCATGCAACACAGCACACAAGTGATTTCTACCCCCCCCCCCTTTTCCCCCCACCAACAGAGCTCTCTGTTGGGGGGGGGGGGGTCTGATCACTCCACAGTTAATTTTTTTTTTTTATATAAATATTTATGTTATTTATTTTTGAATAAAAATTGCTTTTTTTAATTTCTCCTGCTCCCTCCCTCGCCCCGCCAGCCAATCAGGGTGATCAGCTGTCATAGGCTTCAGCCTATGACAGCCGATCACTCCCCAGCCTCAGGAGGGGACAGTCGTGTCACACGGCTTTCCCCCAGTACAGCGCTGCTGCCGATCGCAGCGTTCTACATGTAAATAGACGGCGATTACGTCAACAGTCTTCCGAGCAATCGCCGCTCGGAGACTGAATAGGGGGCGGAGCTCCGCCCCCGAGCAGGAGATGCGCGCGCATCTTGCGCGCGATCTCCTGCAAACTGCAGCCCCAGGACTTGACACCAATCGGCGTTAGGCAGTCCTGGGGTTGCCGCCGCGGCGACGCCCAAGGGCGTGGAGCGGTCTTAAGGTAGGTACTTAAACAACAAAACTAAGCATTAACTTAGGTAGCTCTGCTAATAACCTTCCATACTCATAGGGATAAATTGACTTATTTCTTGGGTTGCTGTTATCTGAGTAGTGGTTGGCACTTGGCACCATTATAGTAACACCACTTCCTGTTTACCTCCTAATGATGAGCATAAAACGCATATATATAATGCAAACAAAATGCACAAAAAACGCATTTGAGATTTATATGTGTGAAATGCAAACGCATTAAAACGCAAGCAAAACGTGTGAAATGCAAACGCACTCCAAATGCACATAAAAATGCGCGAACGCATATGCAGCAAAACGCAACCTTTCACAAAACGCCTAGTGTGTTCCCCAACCTGTGGGGGATGGATGGAAACCATCCTCTGATACAAAGGGTAGCACTGGATAATTTTGCTTTGCAAATAAGTGTTAACATAGGCTTACCTGGTCTCTGCAATATTAGTGGCAATGACAATCTTTCGTACCCCAGGAGGAGGAGTTTTGAAAACCTAGAGGAAAAAATATTTAAAAATCATAATTTTCTTCAGTTCTCCCCATATATAAAACAGTGCCCCCTATATTATTACAGCCTCTGCAATATACCCAGTGAGTTTGCAAATTCAACCTCTACCCTGTTACAGCTGTATCCCAATCTACTGGACATTTCCAGTTATAAAGTCAAACATACATGTATTAGGCCTTGAACGACAAAAAATTAGAAACCGAGAGCCCAATCTAACGTAGTATTATTGATGAAACTGAAAATATTGTATGAAATAAATATACTCACAAGTGCGGGTCACCTCAAAGGCAACCACTGATTAGGCTGGTGGGGAGACTTAGAACCTGACCCCACTCAGGTCTAAAAACGTCGCTCTCCGTAGATAGAAGAAGGATGGGAAAACACCCCTCCACCAAAGGGTTAACTAGATATATGGTAAACACGAGGATAACAGAGGCGCCAATCAAGGATAAAAACAATTAAACGTCTATAAGGAAGGAAGTGGGTGGACTAACCTCCCTCAGGTAAATAATGATCAGGCCAAATGAGCCGTTATAAATATAACAGTAACATTTATTAAAACAAATCTCCAAATGTGCAAAGCGTTTCACGGGCCAACATCCTGCTTCATCGGGCAATCAAGTGTGGAGAACACTAAATGGCTCACATGGCCTGATCATTATTTACCTGAGGGAGGTGAGTCCACCCACTTCCTTCCTTTTAGACGGTTTTTAATCGTTTTTATCCTTGATTGGCGCCTCTGTTATCCTCGTGTTTACCAAAGGCCTGTTTCCACTACATGGGGATTTAGTGCATGCAAAAACGCATTCCATCTGGCACTCCATGTTAATGAATTGGCATAGCCATCTAATGCCCATTTCATTTGCACAACAAAAAACTCCCAGCTTGTTGCTTCATTCTGGACACGGTGTACAACACCTCTATTAAATTTCCCTGGAACTGCCTAGGAAAACATGCACATTTTTTCAAGCAAACGGACACTGTGTCAGGAAAACTGCATGCTTTCAAATATTAGTGGAAATTGGATTTGTGTGTTTATAATCCAGTACAAAGAGAGACGGCTTTCCCATTCCCTGCCCATTTCATACGTCAGTCTGACGCTAGTAATCTCAGGCTGCCGCTTGATAATCCTATGCACACAAAAAATGCACATCCCACACTGGGGTGCACAGGAAAAGTTGATATTGGCCTACAGGTAAGGCTTTGCACTTGTTTCATTAGCATCTTTACAACTCCCCCAGTGATCAGTGACTAGAAATGTGAGCTGGTTACAAAAATTATTTAGACTTTCACATAAAATAAGCAGGAAAATCTGTCTAAAACTCTCTTGATGCTGGATTAGAAACTGAGGCCTGGAACCCACTAGAGCACCTTTTTGAGCGTTTAGTAAGCGCTTTAGATTGTTAGCGATTTATCTAAACGCGCTGCCAAAGTAAGTAAGTTCCACAGTAGCGTTTGCCATTAGCAAAATCGCTATCGAAGGACATGCAGCATTTTGGGAGCGTTTGCACTTCAATGTAAAGTATTGAAGCGCTGGCAAATCGCTTATGAATCGCTACACATAGCATGTGCAATTCTAAATAACTGCAAACTGTAAAAAAAAAAAAAAGTTATAATAAATTGAAAGGAACAATAAGAATTAAAACTGCCAATCGCTATTACAATCGCTGCCAAATAGCTTACACTTTTTAAAGATCACTACAAAAATCGCCAGAAAACGCTCATGAAATCTCTTACGAACCGCCACTTAGAAACGCTAGCAACAGCGCAAGCAATTTGCGATTTGTAGTGGATTCCAGGCCTGACACAGGCATGCCTTACTGAAGGATATAGGTTTCATTTTAAAAAGAAAATCCCTGCTTCACAGCATGCTGCACAGCACAATAGAAAAGTTTCCATCTCCTTTACTTTAGAACCAAAATCGACTTTATTCGTGTGACAGGCAATTATTTGTGGACATATGGCAATTGACATAATGCAGATATTGCAAACAACCACCACCATGCGCAGGTTTTACCATAATTTTCACCTTCTAAGACACACTTTTTCGCCACCAAAAGTGGGGGAAAAAGTCTCTGCGATTTTTGGGTCGATTGCATACATTTGCATACACGTTTACACGATCACAACCAGAAAATGCATAGAAAAGGAACATTTTTCATATGTCTTACAAGGCGAAAAAGACGGAATTTGCATAACTAATATAATAACACAATGCAGATAACCACAAAAAAATTGTGCAAAACAATCATGATATAACAAAATATGGTACAGTGTGACTGGTGAGAGTCAGCCTACGGGCGTGTGTTCATACGCTGGAGTACCAGAGGAGCTGGAAGAGACTAAGGGATAGCATTGGGGAGAGGGCTTGAGTTGAGGAGGG
The DNA here is from genome assembly GCF_040937935.1 of Hyperolius riggenbachi. Classification (NCBI taxonomy): domain Eukaryota; kingdom Metazoa; phylum Chordata; class Amphibia; order Anura; family Hyperoliidae; genus Hyperolius; species Hyperolius riggenbachi. Next base: position 160,072,670 of record NC_090649.1, on the reverse strand, counting down.
CAACTGCTTGGGGAAAGGTTTTTCTGTATGCCTGGAGGTTTGGTGGGGATGGACCTATAGCAGCGGCCTGAGGGAAGGAGGTTGAAGAAGTGATTTCCAGGGTGGGAGGGGACGTGTGCAATTCTGTTGACCCTGGACCTCATTCTAGATAATTGAAGGAGGTCCAGAGGGGGCAGAGGTAAACCGATCTTCTCAGCGCAATATGAGCCCTTTGTTTTACTTCATAAAAACTCTAAACCAACATAATTATACTGTCTTTATTTCATAAACACAACAGTAAATCTACTGCTTTCGTGAAGCACAAAGCCGGTGAGGTATAGCTTTTTTAGTATATGAGTAAAATGAAATGTAAGTAGTTGCTATAGGATACTGCACTTTGTGCATAGTGCTAAGCCTTAAAGAGAAACCGTGACCAAGAGTTGAACTTCATCCCAATCAGTAGCTGATATTTCCTGTTACATGAGAAATCTTTTCCTTTTCACAAATGGATCATCAGTGGGCTCTGTATGGCTGATATTGTGGTGTTGCCCCTCACACTAGAAACTGAGAGGACCATGGTCCTGGCAGTTTCTTGTCAGTGAACCTCATTGCATTGTAGGAAAAAAGCTGTTTTACTGTTCACAGCTGTTTCCAATTGCCAACACAGCAAGCAGCATCTCCTTCCACTGACATCACCTGCCAGCAGTAAAAAGGTCACCATGTGATAAATGTCAGATTGTAAATGAGGGAGAGGAAAGATTTTACAATGGGCAAACACTGACTCATTTATACATGATCAGTGCCTTTACAATGATTTTATGTGAAAACGCCCGCAAATTCGTATTAAAATTTGCGGTAAAATTCGCATACGAAAACGCATGCGAATTTCCTATTAAATACATTGAATCGCACACTGCAAGGCGGTGTGCGAATTCTGATGGCTCTGCCGTGCAGATTTTTCCTGCACACAAAACCGCACAGGATTTCTGACAAGTGGAAACAGGCCCATCCACTTGTATTGGTTATGCGAATCCGCATGCAGAAAACGCATGCAGATTCGCACAAGGTGAAATGGGCCCTTAAAGCTGAAGTATTGTGTTCTGATGAAGCAGGGGAGAGATGAGGATAAAACCTATCTTCATACAAAAAGGGTATACAGTGGAGGAAATAATTATTTGACCCTTCACTGATTTTGTAAGTTTGTCCAATGACAAAGAAATGAAAAGTCTCAGAACAGTATCATTTCAATGGTAGGTTTATTTTAACAGTGGCAGATAGCACATCAAAAGGAAAATCGAAAAAATAACCTTAAATAAAAGATAGCAACTGATTTGCATTTCATTGAGTGAAATAAGTTTTTGAACCCCTACCAACCATTAAGAGTTCTGGCTCCCACAGAGTGGTTAGACACTTCTACTCAATTAGTCACCCTCATTAAGGACACCTGTCTTAACTAGTTACCTGTATAAAAGACACCTGTCCACAGAATCAATCAATCAAGCAGACTCCAAACTCTCCAACATGGGAAAGACCAAAGAGCTGTCCAAGGATGTCAGAGACAAAATTGTAGACCTGCACAAGGCTGGAATGGGCTACAAAACCATTAGCAAGAAGCTGGGAGAGAAGGTGACAACTGTTGGTGCGATTGTTCGAAAATGAAAGGAGCACAAAATGACCATCAATCGACCTCGCTCTGGGGCTCCACGCAAGATCTCACCTTGTGGGGTGTCAATGGTTCTGAGAAAGGTGAAAAAGCATCCTAGAACTACACGGGAGGAGTTAGTGAATGACCTCAAATTAGCAGGGACCACAGTCACCAAGAATACCATTGGAAACACATTACACCGCAATGGATTAAAATCCTGCAGGGCTCGCAAGGTCCCCCTGCTCAAGAAGGCACATGTGCAGGCCCGTCTGAAGTTTGCCAATGAACACCTGAATGATTCTGTGAGTGACTGGGAGAAGGTGCTGTGGTCTGATGAGACCAAAATAGAGCTCTTTGAGCTCAACTCGCTGTGTTTGGAGGAAGGAAAATGCTGCCTATGACCCCCAAAACACCGTCCCCACCGTCAAGCATGGGGGTGGAAACATTTTGCTTTGGGGGTGTTTTTCTGCTAAGGGCACAGGACAACTTAATTGCATTAACGGGAAAATGGACGGAGCCATGTATCGTGAAATCCTGAACGACAACCTCCTTCCCTCTGCCAGGAAACTGAAAATGGGTCGTGGATGGGTGTTCCAGCACGACAATGACCCAAAACATACAGCAAAGGCAACAAAGGAGTGGCTCAAGAAGTAGTACATTAAGGTCATGGAGTGACCTAGTCAGTCTCTGGACCTTAATCCAATAGAAAACCTATGGAGGGAGCTCATACTCAGAGTTGCACAGAGACAGCCTCGAAACCTTAGGGATTTAGAGATGATCTGCAAAGAGGAGTGGACCAACATTCCTCCTAAAATGTGTGCAAACTTGGTCATCAATTACAAGAAACGTTTGACCTCTGTGCTTGCAAACAAGGGTTTTTCCACTAAGTATTAAGTCTTTATTGTTAGAGGGTTCAAAAATGTATTTCAATCAGAAATGCAAATCAGTTGCTATCTTTTATTTAAGGTTATTTTTTCGATTTTCCTTTTGATGTGCTATCTGCCACTGTTAAAATAAACCTACCATTGAAATGATACTGTTCTGAGACTTTTCATTTCTTTGTCATTGGACAAACTTACAAAATCAGTGAGGGGTCAAATAATTATTTCCTCCACTGTACAATGAGGATACTGTGCTACAACACAACAGATAAAGAGCATACCTCTGTTTGATTTACAGTCGGCATCAATGAATGCAGAGGAATAATAATAAACCGATCTGCAAAAAAGAAAATGATTTCATAAAAATAGAAATATGAAGGAGGCAACAAATACTTTTGCAGGTTCTGTACACCAGGGCAGTGGATACTCACCTGATTTAAACATGACCTGTGCCATTAGCAAGTCATGAAGGGTGCTAATAGTGTCCCATCCTGGAAGGAACACCAATATTGCACCATCCTGAAACAAGAAAAAGCTTCATAAAACCTCAAACAATTAACACAACAAGGCCAACTAAAGCAATACTTTGGTGAATAAAACAGTCATCATTTCTGTGCCCAAACTTGTAGATCACTCAACTAGTTACTTGCTTTAAAAAAGGATATCTTAGGCCTGGAACCCACTAGAAAGTGCCAAGCGCTATCGCAATCGCTAGTGGATTGTGATACTGTTTTGCAAGCAATTTTGGGAGCGATCTCCCTGCTATACAATTAATTGGAATGGAAAGGCTCCCAAAATGCTGCAAGTCCTGCGACTGTGATTTCCTTAATCGCAATCGCTCTAGTGGAATCTGTCCCATTCATTACCATTGGCAGAGCATTTAGGGAAATCGCTAGTGATTTAAAGCGCTCCCTAAACACCCAGAAAAGTCTCTAGTGGGTTCCAGGCCTCACTTTGTTTTATGAAATAAGGGAACAAAAATAAACTACTGTGCACCAGATAGCAATCTAGAATGATTGCCAATGTTGAGTCACACATTAACCACTTCCGGATTCTCGGTGCGTATATGTACGCCCCTGAATCCTGAAGTGTATTCCATGGAAACGGCCGCTCGCATGAGCGGCCGTTCCATGTCAGTTCACGGAGGGTGTCTCTGTGAACACCCTGCGAGCCGATCGGCGGCTCGCAGGGTAAATGTAAACACACGGGGAAGATCTTCCCCGGTGTTTACATGTATACGGCGCTGCTGCGCAGCAGCGCCGTAGAGGAGATCGGTGATCCCCGGCCTCTGATTGGCCGGGGATCGCCGGCATCTGATAGGCTAAAGCCTATTCCATCAGGCGCAGGACGGAAATCCGTCCTGCGCTGCTCACAGGGGAAGGGAGAGGGAGGGAAGGGGAAGGAGGCCAGGAAGCGCTGCGAAGGGGGGCTTTGAAGGGGGGTACCGGAAGCGGAAGAGACGCTATAGACGCTATAGTACGCTTACCGGCATCAGTGAAGAGGAGATCAGAGGACACAGCGCGCAGCGGGGGATTAGGTAATGTATGTCAGCCCTGCTTACACTGAATTCACGTAACAGGGAGAGAGAGGCGGGCATCCGTAGGGAGAGGGCAGCGGGCACTCAGAGCTAGAGAGACAGGGAGGCACCACAGCGGTTGGGAAGGGAGGGGTGGTTTGAGGGGAACTCTGCCCTAGGAATGTATGCCTGCTGTGCACTCTGCATACAGGGCACTAAGGGTGGGGAAGAGAGAGAGGGGTCCATAGGTGGGCAAGTTGAGAGAATCACAAGGCACACAGAAGGGAGGACACAGCTGCAGCCATACAGGGCACATGGGATCAATGTTGGGCAGGTGCTGACTGCAACTGGGGAGTTAGCTATTAACCTCTCCATTTTTCCAAGTGCAGACATTACTTCTGGTCCCCAAGTGCAGAACCATTAACCCTCCTAGTCCCCACCTGCAGCCATCAACTTTCGTGGGCCGACTTATACTTGAAACTTTGAAAAATACCAGCTTAAGTGGGTCAAATTTTGGGGTCGACTTATCTTCTAAATTCCAATATTTTAACCCCCCCCCCCATCCCAACCTCGCCCCCCTCCCCTTCCCCCGGTGTTCCCCTTCGGTGGGTCACAGGCGAACATTTATTAGGTATTATAATAACTGAGTAGACTATCTGCAGCAGTCAGTATTTACGAACAGGTCTCCCTACCAGCTGATGAGCTCATTTATCATCCAAAATTTAAGGTAGTTGGAGTTCATCCAAATCTGGGCAACGCATTCCCCCACTTCCCCAGAACTCCTTTTCTCCTTTAAGACCTTAACATTTCTTTGCCCTCCTCTGATTCCAGATATATATGCCACATTAACCATGAGTTAGCATGTGATAATTGTCTATTGTGTGTTTCTTGAACCAATTGTTCCATGTGTTCAATATATTGCATCTCTCTGTGCCAATCCGCAATAGATGGGATCTTGGTAGTTTTCCAAAATTTAGGAATCGTAAGACGAGCTGCTGATAAAAAATGTCTTTGGGGTCGACTTATACACAAGGTCGACTTGTATCCGAGTATATACGGTATGTCAGAAACATGAGTGGCTGTGAAGATGTATGTAGAGTTATAGATTGGGTATCGCTGATTTTAGCAACTCCATATGTTAAATATTGCTATTTTTTGTTTTTTCAAGATATTATGATTATGAATAAAGACGATACAAGATTCTCAAACGATGATGCGAACTTTATCCAACATAAAGAGCGCTGCAGTGAAGCCTATCTTAGTTGGGTGAATACCTAATCTGGTATGCTGAGTTTGAAAAAAAAAATTCTGTTTGACCCTTTTATTGACAATGTTTAAATGCGTCGCTCGCCACGACACATATGCGATTGGTGAACGAGAACGTGTTCCATGAGCCAATGAAAGTGCCTGTATAGGAATGATCATGGCTTCAAAGAGAAGCCAATCTTCATTTCTGTAACATTGTTCTTGTAGTCTGAGCTCTGTTCAGAGCACAAAGAATAAAATGTCTAGAGGTGAAAAAAACAAAAAACATAGTTAGCTTATGGACTCAGCTTTTTGAATATGTATGTTATGTTGATATATTACTGTTATTTTTGCAAATGAGGGCTTGTAATTATTGACTGGGTACAGAAACAAAACAAAACAAAAAAAAAAAATACACCTATATTTCAAAACAACATAATGTTGCCATACATTGCACTAGGACATAATTTAACCATTTCGGACCCAGCCGCCTAACCCCCCTTAAGGACCAGGCATTTTGCGGTGGTGGAGGGGGTCAGGCGGGTGGATCCCCTCTGTGGCTAGGCAGTGTGTCCCCCCATGGTGGCAGGTGTCCCCCCTTTCGCCAGCAGCCATCACTCACCTTCCAGGCTCCAGCGATGAGCCGCAGTAGCCCCCTCTTCTCTGGCCGGTATCTCTGCTCCTAATGCCGCTCAGTTCCGGGTCGCGGCTTGATGACATCATCAAGCCGGGACCCGGAACTGAGCGGCATTAGGAGCGGAGATGCCGGCCAGAGCAGAGGGGGGCGCCGATCGTCGCTGGAATGGCAGGGAGGTGAGTGGATCCTCTCCTTTCCCCCCCTGCCGCCGCTGTCAAAGTGATTGCTACGATCCGCCGGTGATCGTAGTGATCACGTGATCAGCAGCCATACGCGATGGCTGCTGATCACTGAGGGGAGATTTCAGCTGTCATATGACAGCTTAATCTCCCCCCCTCTGGGTGCGCACGATCGCGTCGGGAGCGGGAACGGCGGGCCCGGCGTAGATTCTATGCCGCATCAGGCTAGAACAGCCACAAGTGCGGCGTAGAATCTAATGCAGGCGGGCTGGAAAAGGTTATACGTTGTAATAACCGGGACAATTGGGCAAATACAATTTGCAGGTTTTATTTAAAGTAGCATTGTTTATTTTAAACTATAGGAGATGGTATTGGAAAAATGGTGTATTTTTTCATGTTTTCCCCTTTAAATGCATAGAAAGTAATGTAATTACTTAAAACAAATATCACCCCCCAAAAGCATAATTTGTGGTGAAAAAAAACAAGTAATAGATCATTTAGGTGTGATAAGTAGTGATAAAGTTATTGGCACATGAAAGGTAAAGGGAGGAGCGCTGAAATGGGAAAAGTGCTCTGGTCCATAAGGGGAAATACCCCCAAGTGGTGAATGGAGATGGCCCGAACCTCCGATTTTCGGTTCGCGAACCGCGAACTTCCTCAAAAGTTTGGTTCGCGCAAACTTTCGCGAACCGCAATAGACTTCAATGGGGAGGCGAACTTTGAAAACTAGAAACACTTATGCTGGCCAGAAAAGTGATGGAAAAGATGTTTCAAGGGGTCTAACATTGAGTTTTAGCATGGATGAGTGGGATAGACGCCAAAAGTCCCGGGGAAAAATCTGGATTTGACACAAAGCAGCGTTTAAGGGCAGAAATCACATTGAATGCTAAATTGCAGGCCTAAAGAGATTTAAAACATCTTGCATGTGTATATGTTACGGCCAGAACCCGAAGTGTGGCCACTTCGCGTTCTGGCCAGCCACTTCGGGTTCTGGCCGGCCAATGTGCGAAGTGGCCGCAGCGCAGCGGCCAATGTTAGAAATGTAATGTTTACACTTATTTAACGGCCGTCTCGCTGCGGCCAAATGTATTAAAAGTTGCTTAATTTCATTAAATATAGCCGGCGGCAATGTGATAGATGAAGCCGCCGGCTTTCGCACTGCCTCCTCTCCTCTTCCCCCCCCCCCCCTCTCTCCTCTCCCTGCCTCCTATACGACATACGGAGCAGCCGTGTCCCCTAGAGTCATTCGTCGCGGCAGGGGAATCCTGCCGTTCCTGCAGAGCGGGTGCTGGCAGAAGCAATGTCTGCAGCCTCCCCGCTCTGCTCTCCTGCCGCGACGAACGACTCTCCCGGCGGCTCCGTATTGTATGGAAGGCAGGGAGAGGAGAGGAGGGGGGGGGGGGGTTGGAGAGGAGGAGGAGGAGGCAGTGCGAAAGCCGGCGGCTTTATCTATCACATTGCCGCCGGCTATATTTAATTAAATTAAGCAACTTTTAATACATTTGGCCGCAACGAGACGGCTGTAAAATAAGTGTAAACATTACATTTCTAACATTGCGCTACGGCCACTTCGCACATTGGCCGGCCAGAACGCGAAGTTGCCACACTTCGGGTTCTGGCCGTAACATATACATCAATCAGGGAGTGTAAGAGTACTGCTTCACACTTGACACACCAAACTCACTGTGTAACGCACCGCAAACAGCTGTTTGTGTTGTGACGGCCATGCTGGACTGGTGCGCACCATGGCCAGAGTGCAGCAGGCCGTGGCGGTTTTCAAGCCCATATGGTCGCCGGGCTGTGGTAGCTCAATGATAGAACAACAGTGACTGTCCAGCTGATCAAATTTGGTCTGTCCACAATGAAACAACAACCTTATTATCTTGGGTGTGCACCCCCCTTCAAACACCCCCCCCCCCCCCCGGGAGCCACTCATATAGCCGGCGGTCATTGCTTCATTGTGAGACGCCAGCCCCTTCACCGCAGCAAGGTAACGATCATGAAGGGGAATTGACACATGTACATGCCTTTTGTATTGTTGCAGCTGCAGTGCAGCCAGAAGAATTAGGCAGGCATGTACACACACCAGAAAAATTGTTATAACTGATAGCAGCAGCCTTAAAAATTCAGGAATCCGCCGGGAGTCCTGGACCCTGTTGGTGGTGGCGGAGAAGGCAGTCAAGCGGCCTGCGGGCAGAGATGCTGTGTGGGGAGCAACTTAGTCTTGGGGCAGGCAGTCACAATGCGTGCAGGCAGAGATGCTGTGTGTGGGGACTGACAGTCTTCGGGCCGGCAGTAGCTCTCCGGGATCCAAGCCTCACTCATTTTGATAAAGGTGAGGTACTGAACACTTTTGTGACTTAGGCGACTTCTCAGTGACACTGCCTCCAGCTGTGCTGAAGGTCCTTTCTGACAGGACGAATGAGGCAGGGCAAGACAGAAGTTGGATGGCAAATTGTGACAGCTCTGGCCACAGGTGAAGCCTGTACACCCAGTAGTCCATCGCTGCTCATACTGTCGATGTTTTTTTCTCTACCACTGTTAAAGTAAGCGTACGGCCGGGGAGTCGGGGCTCGATTCCGGTCCGGAGTTGGAGCCTGAGAAACGACTACCACCACACATCCAAAGAAGGCAGCAGGCATGGCATGCAAGTCCCGAGGTAGTGACAAAAAATAATACAGGAGGACTTTCGAGGCCCTGTTGTATATGACACTAGTCAACTTTACTACCTGTAACAAGAATCTGTTATGGAGGGCAAGTCTGCCATCCATTCAAGTGAAAGGTATGCACTGACTGCCAGGTATAACACAATGTGCAGTCACAAATGCAGCAAGGTATGCAGTGACTGGTATTACAATACAATGTGCAGCTGTCACACAGATGCAGTTAACAGGTATGCTCAGAGAGGTATATTACACAGCGTGCGGTCACACAAGTACTGTGAACAATTATGCAATGACTGGTATTACAAATGTGCACCTGTCAAACACAGGTACCGGACAGGCACAGTGACACTGCATGCGCTCACGTAGGTAGGTGGGTGCACTGAAGGGAACAACAGGTATATGCAGTGATGGGTATTATAATGTGAACCTGTCACACACAGACAGATACCGGACAGGCACAGTGACAATGTGTGCGCTCACGTAGGAAGGTGGGTGCACTGTGAACAACAGGTAGTTATATGCAGTGATGGGTATTACAAATCTGCACCTGGCACAGTAGTAATTACCACCAAGGGGCCAAAGACTGACAGGGCTGTATATAATGCAAGTGAGCCACATAAAAAAAAATAAAAATAAAAAAATCAAAGAACAAGATTAGCTCTCCAAAGAGCTGCTGAGGGGTGCTTTTTTTTAGCAATAAGAATCAGCAAGGAGCAAGCTAACAAGCCTACAAGAGTCTAACTAAGCTTTCCCTATGAGAGTCTGCAGCAGCTCTCCCTTCTCTAATTACTGCAGGCACACGAGTGAGTCCAATGCCGGACACGGCCTGCCTTTTATAAGGGTGGGGGGGGGGGTGGGGGGTGGGGGGGCTCCAGGAGGGAGTGTAGCTGAATGGAGCTGCCGACTTTGGGGAAAAGTCGTCCTGTGTAATACAAGTAACTATGGCAAGATGCATACCATTTTGAAGCTCTCTTTCTCCTCTTTCCAACGACACAACCGGCGCCCTACGCCTTTTAGTTTGTTATTTTTGCAATTGAAATTGCGCTTCCTGCGATTTCGATCACGAAAATTAAAATGTGTAGGGCGGCGGTTTATATATCGTTGGAGAGAGGAGAAAGAGAGCTTCAAAATGGTATGCATCTTTCCATAGTTTCTGCACTGCTCGGAGTCCCTTTAAAGTTCACAGTACTTAATTAGATCAACTCTGCCCGAAAGACGTAAGATGATGATTTACTAAGCAACAATATGCACTAAAGGCAATATTACAAAAAAAAAACCAATCATGTTCTTTACAGTCAGGGCTGTCTTCTCCCTGACTGGGTCCTAGTGATCAAGATCTACTGATACTTTAGTGACAGATGTGCTTTATCTGAAGATATAAGAACAAAAGTTGTTTAGGTGATACCGTTAATGACTAACTGTACAAGATTCCTTTGCAAGCTTTGGAAACTAAGTTTCTTCTTCAGACATGTTTTAGAACTGGATCAGAACTGGGTATGGTTCAGATCCAGTTCTGGAACATGCCTGAATAAGAAACTTAAAGTTTTGAAAGCTTGCAAAGGAATCTTGTACAGTTGGTCATTAAAGGTATTACCTAAACAACTTTTTGTTATGTCTTCGGATTCTCTCCATGACTAATACCGGACCACACGCAAGATGTGCTTTAGTGAGCTGTAGACACCTAGCAGTACTTGCACATACTTTGTAGGTGCTCCAATATGCAAACACAAGCTTCCCTTGGCAAGTCACTGTGCCCACTTGTCTCCTAAACAGACTCAAAATCTGCTAAATACACATATGAAAAAATAAAGAAGGTAGGGCCAAACGTGAGAAATTTCAAGCTTTACATATTAGAGCAGTCCACCTTTCAGAGGTTCCTAAATGCTATCAGAGAAATCTCAGTGTCGAGTTTACTTTCAAAATAAGTGGGGCTCCTGCTGAACATATATGGATTAAATGAACGCCATAACCGGTGACTTTATTGCTTTTATGCAAATATAAACATTACAATAAAATGTAAGGATCTTTACCTCTCCTTTTAGAACTATGTGTCTGATGAGCTCTACGATCAGCTCAAGGTTAACTTTTTCATCATCAATACATTCCAGTGTACGGATTGTACTTTCAGAATACCTGTAAATGTAAGCAACAATGCTATTACACAACAATACACAGGAAATGAAATGTTCTATTTCATGTTAAAGCTAGCTTGTGACATAAGGCAAATACTGGTGCTGTAATAATGTGCAATAAACTTTAGGGCTCGTTCACACGGGCGTTTTTGTGGCGTTTAACGCGGCATTTCAGATCCGGCGTTATTTGGGATCTACCGCCGTCCCATTCAAGTGAATGGGAGCGTTTAGAACTGGCTTTTATGAGAGCCTGGCGGTAGATCCCGGCGTTGCATCTAGTCTCGAAAGCAACATGTTGCTTTCAGAGGCGGTAAACGCCAGGAAACAATAGCAGAGACCAGAATTGCTAGCCTTGAACGCTTCCTAAAAGCATTCAAAAGCTAGCGTCTAAACGCTGGCATTTAAACGTGGCACCGAGCGGAAGCTCGACAGAAGCCAGTGTAAACCAGCCCTTAGTATGTGTCAGCTTAGCCTTTCGGCACTCCAGTCCATTTCTCCAGCATGAAAAAGCGTAAGTTGTAATAAGTAGAAGCACAGAAACACCATAAACAACATTTTTCTTAGAAAATGCTGTTCCTTTTCTAAAATTACATTTAACTCTTTAAATGGTCAGTTACATGCAAAATCTACTACAGAAGTCTTGCCAAGATAAATAAAGCATAATTGATGAGTTTCAATCACATTTCCTTATTACCCTATTGGCATGGTTTAGTGTACTCAAAATCTGTGACACATAGCCAGGGCTGTGGAGTCAGAGTTGAGGAATCTGAGTCAGAGCTATTTTGGTACCCGGAGTCAGAGGTTTCATAAACTGAGGAATTAGGGTCGGATGATTTTTGTACCAAATTCAAAGCCCTGGTAAGTATTAGACTAAAGAGTCTGAGTCGAGGAGTTGGAGTACCTGGATGGACTCCTTTTGGACCATTTTGGGCACCTGGAGTTGGAAGTTTCATAAACTGAGTAGTCGGATGATTTTTGTACAAACTCTACAGCCCTGAAGCACTGCTGCGCCATGGCAACAAATATTCCAGGGGAACGGCAGCTCCTTCCACTCATGTACAATACCGCAGTAAGAGCACCATGCTGGGTGGTTTTATTCATGTCACACCATGCCATGCAGCTGGCAGAGGACTGTGATGGTAGTTGGATAACTACCCAGTACATTGCTCTGCATATGCAGCTTTGTAAAAAAAAAAAAGGGCTTTGCACTAAGGTGACACTGTACAATAACAGAATACAATACTATGTGAACTGTATTATTTTAGCAAAGTGAGGGAACTATAACAATCTGATGACTGATGCACTAAGAGGGGAAACTATGAGAGAAAAAAACGAAGAGCTTTTTAACCATTTTATGCCATGGGCACAGTGCACATGCGCTTTAGCGGAACAGTTGGACTTTTACAAATGCTCTATTTGCGCTAACGGTGCACACATAGGATGTTTATAAATGCCCATTTTGCAGGATATGGTTAAAGTAAATCTGAAGCAGTTCAAAAAAGTGAGTTAAATACTTACCTACTGTATGTAGAAGAAAGGCTCTGGACCTTAGAGACTTCCCAGTCCTCTCTCCATCCCGTAATTTCCAGTACCAGGCCCCGGTGGAGTTCTTTGGCCCACTTTGGCCAGTCTACAGAAGTACTTGCATCCCGAGTACTTCTATAGACAAGCGGATCTGTACTGCACACGCACGAGTTTGGTTTCACACCTGCACCCGTGTTCAGAAGTCCTCAGGAACATGAGGCCATCCGAAGACTAAAGACACAAACACTGGTGCATATGGCAGATGGGGGCCCCGGGCTCTGCCACCGCCTGGGACCCCAAATCCCCAGTACTCCCACCACCAGGGGATTCACCCACACTGCCTCTATATAAATCCTGAATGCAATACACACGAAAAGCAAATGCTGACTCCCAGCCAGCCACCATTTTATAGGTCTGGAGTACCAAATCTAGCAGGAATTGCATACATTCAGCAAAATTCAGCTCAACTTCGGCCTCGTTGACATTAGGCAATGCGTATGGCCGTGTGTTCGGGACTCCAAGTGCACACGATTGCACGCCATCCGTGTTGCCGTGCGTTGCGCTGCTGATCCCATTCATTTCAGTAAATGGGATCAGCAATGCGCTTTGGAAAAAATGCATGCAGTGCAGCAGTACGCTAGCACCTCGCACTACCGCGCAGCGTGCATAGTATGAAGACCAGAAGTGCTCTCTATGCACTTCTGATGTTCTTGCTGATCGCATATTATACGCGCTGCAGAAATGCGCACAGCAGCGCATATAGTGTGAATGAGGAATTATGCAATTCCTGCTTGGGGGAAGGAACTAAACAGGTGGGACATACTGGATAGACATCAGATAAATGACCATCACCAATGCCTCAAACATTTACCGAGCCATTAAAGAGACTCTGTAACAAAAATGTCATCCTGTTTTCTACCATCCTACAAGTTCCTAAACCTATTCTAATGTGCTCTGGCTTACTGCAGCACTTTCTACTATCACGGTCTCTGTAATAAATCAATGCAACTTTTCCCTGTCGGACTTGTCGCCCTGTGTCTGGAAGGCTGCCAACTCTTCCGTGCTGAACTGTTATGCACACCCCTCTCCAGGCCCCTCTATGCACACTCCCGTGTGTGTATTATTTACATAAGCCAGCAGCCTCTCTGATATCAGTGAGAGCTGGATACAAATCCTCCTCTGTTAGGCTGTGAAAGGAGCTGGCTGTTGCTGACACATACTGAGGAATTAGACAGGGCAGAGCTGTCTGCAGAAAGAAACAATCAGCCTCACAGCTTGTCACTATTCAGTGGATGAGAGCTGCAGGGGACAGAAGGTAAACACACAAATGATCTTTTGAGATTCAAAAGGAAGGCTGTATACAGCCTGCTTGTGTATGGATGTATTTTCTATGTGAGGACATACTGTACTTCAACCTACTTCCTGTTTAAGTGGCCATTTTGTTTGTTTATAAACAAACTTTTTAAAACTGTTTTTGACTACTTTTAATGAGGCGAGGAGCGGCGAAATTGTGACAGAGGGTAATAGGAGATGTCCCCTAACGCACTGGTGTCTACTTTTGTGCGATTTTAACAATACAGATTCTCTTTAAAGGGTGTTGTGAATTGGAAAAGCAAGAACCAGTGATTAATTTCTCTTGCTGTCTGAAGAAGTATTTTACTGAAAGCCTGAAGATTTTGCCACATTGGGTTCTATTCACAAATCGTCTCAAATGACTTATTTATCACCTAATTGATAAAAATAACCTTTCAGCACATTCACAAGTAATCACTCAAAGTAAGTTGGTCCTGATTAACTTTGTTTCAATATTACTTTTCTTACCTTAATTAAATTATATTTTTGCTCTTTGGGAGCTAAAAAATGTAACGGATAAGGTGAAAACAGGAGAAAAAGCTTTGTGAATCATGCCCAATAAAACATAAGCTCCTACCATGGAGTGCAGATAGAAAGCACCTTGTAAAGAAGAATTTGCCACATACTTTTTCTGAAGTGAAAGCGCATAATCAGGCCAGCGTTCCTGGTAGATTTGCTGTTTCTCAGCTTTATCTGGTCGCATCATCCGACCTTGCATAAAACGCTTATTCCACTTGGGCCTGTTGTCCTTGTCCTGAGAGGTGTACCTAGTAAACCATGCATTAGAGAAGAGAAGATTAACTGACTGGCTACAACTGTACCGTCTCTATGTAGTAGGGTTTACCTACATAACGATCTGCTCATAGTACAGGCAATCCCCTAATAACAAACCGATTATGTTCCAGGAGTTTGTGTTATGCATAGTTTATACTATATGTTCAAATCTACACTTGCCTAAAAGTAAATTATTTATGTTTTTCTAAGTTTTTTGTTTGTTTTCAATGTGCCTTTAATTTGTTTTCAACTATTTACTACAGTTTATACAATACTGTAACATTACAAAAATAATAAAAAAAACACTAATACACTGCTCAAAACAAAGGGAACACTTCAAGTGGATCCGATATAAACTTTACTCATTGCATAATTGTGTTCCTTTCATATAGTTTATAGGGCATTCCTCAAGCCAAATACTTTTTTTTTGTTTTGTTTTAATACTCTAATTCCCTATAAGCTAAACAAGCCCCGCCCACAGCTTTTCATAGAGCCTTGGCACTCAGTCCCAGGTAGCAAGGGCTTACGGGAGCTCAGTCTGAGCAGGAGGAGGAGGTTACTATCCAGAGATTTCAGAGGCAGAGGGAGTGAAATTTTCCACAGGCTGAGTGCTGGAGATGCCATCAGCTTGCCTCAGTGTAGTGTGACAAACAGAACATGGCTGCCCTCATTGTATCACAGCAATAAATAAACTGTTGAAGCTGTTGGCAGCTAGATTTGCTGTGTAAACTATGTAAACTTTAGATAAGATATTTAGACAAGTTACTTATTATAGTTACTTTTTCATCTCGGATCCGCTTTAAAGGGATACTGTAGGGGGGTCGGGGGAAAATGAGCTGAACTTACCCGGGGCTTCTAATGGTCCCCCGCAGACATCCTGTGTTGGTGCAGCCACTCACCGATGCTCCGGCCCCGCCTCCAGTTCACTTCTGGAATTTCTGACTTTAAAGTCAGAAAACTTCTGCGCCTGCACGCCCGTGTCCTCGCTCCCGCTGATGTCACCAGGAGTGTACTGCGCAGACACAGACCATACTGGTCCTGCACTGTGCGCTCTTGATGACATCAGCGGGATCGAGGACACGGCAAAGCAGGCGCAGTGGTTTTCAGACTTTAAAGTCTGAAATTCCAGAAGTGAACCGGAGGTGGGGCCGGAGCATTGGTGAGTGGCTGCGCCAACACAGGATGTCTGCGGGGGATCATTAGAAGCCCCGGGTAAGTTTAACTCATTTTCCCCTGACCCCCCTACAGTATCCCTTTAAGCAACACAATGTAACTCCAAGTCAATCACACTTCTGTGAAATCAACCTGTCCACTTAGGTAGCAACACTGATTGCCAATCAATTTCACATGCTGTTGTGCAAATGGAATAGACGACAGGTGGAAATTATAGGCAATTTAGCAAGATATAATAAAGGAGTGGTTCTGCAGGTGGTGACCACAGACCACTTCTCAGTTCCTATGCTTTCTGGCTGATGTTTTGGTCACTTCTGAATGCTGGAGGTGCTTTTACTCTAGTGGTAGCATGAGATGGAGTCTACAACCCACACAAGCGGCTCAGGTAGTGCAGCTTATCCAGCATGGCACATCAATGTGAGCTGTGGCAAGAAGGTTTGCTGTGTCCGTTAGCTCCGAGCCCTGAAAAATTACCTCCAGCGGGCCACAAATGTGCATGTGTCTGCTCAAACGGCCAGAAACAAAAACTTGTTGGTAACAAGTTAGTGGAAATTGATTTTGTTAGTTTTTTCTCATAAAGTGTCATTTTCCACTAACTTGTGGCAAAAAATAAAAAATCTTCTATGAACTCATAATACCCCTCACAGAATACCTCTGGGTGTCTTTCCAAAATGGAGTTGCTTTTAAGGGTTCCTATACTGCCCTGGCATTTTAGGGGCCCTAAACCGTGAGGAGTAGTCTGGAAAGCAAATAAGTCAAATTGACCTGTGAAATCCTAAAAGTACTCATTGGACGTTGGGCCCCTTTGCACAGTTAGGCTGCAAAAAAGCGTCACACATGCGGTATCGCCATACTCAGGAGAAGTAGTATAATGTGTTTTGGGGTGTTCTTTCACACATACCCATGCTGGGTGGGAAAAAAATCTCTGTAAATGGACAATTTAGTGTAAAAAAAAGTTTTCATTATTATAATATATTGCATTATTGATTTCAGACCAATTTTAACATATTGGCATGTCACCTCCACAGGTGCAGTAAAAACCATTGCTCTTTGCCTGCGCAGATAATACACTTACTAAGGGCCCTTTTCCACCAGCGCGTTTGCGCTGGCTAAATCGCAAAAACGCAAACCGCTAGCGATTTTACAATCGCTACGGTTTGCTTTTTAACATAGGAATCGCGGTAGGTCATTTCCACTACCGCGATTCGTTTTTGCCAGGAACGCGAACACGCGGCGGATCGATATTTGCCGCGATTTTGCTATGCAGTGCATAGCAAAATCGCGGCCACGAACGTCGGGGAATCGCCGGTAATTGCGATTCAGCAATCGCTAGCGTTCAGCGTGAACGCTAGCGATTGCTAGTGGAAAAGGGCCCTTAGGCTCCCTGCACACTGTAAATCCGTTTTCTGATTCTGATTTTCAATTCCGATTTTCCCTGAATACATTCAACAGAAAAACGGATCAAAAAAAGCAGCATGCAGTAAAGATTATAGATCGGAATCGGAGGTAAAAACTGATTTAAAAGCGGAATCGGCAATGCATGCAGTGTGCAAGAGGCCTAAAGAGTATGAAGATCCCTGCCTAAAATATAGGCTTCTGTGTACTCTCATCCTATTAAAAAAAAAAAAAACAAAAAAAAAAAAAACACTGTACCTTAGCATTTCAATAATATCTTCCAAAAGATATTCTTTGACAGGGAATGTAAAACCAGGAATATGCAGCATTGGGCAGTTATCTGTATAATAGAACATATTTATTATGTTATTCTCAAATCAATGTAAAAATGTAATTCTAAATTTCAGCAACATTTTCAGTTTATGTAATAAATACCCATTATTCCAACTATACTGTATGCCAAGGTGGAATACCGTAATCACCTGCCAGTCGTGTGTAAATCATGCACATATTTTTGCACTTTTTGTCACGCACCAAACACATTTTATGCTAAATTCTGTTTGTCCACAGAAGCACTAAAAAAGTATAGAGAACATACACAATGTCCGAAAATATGCAGCTGGCTGTCCGAATTTAAAGAGACACTGAAGCGAGAATAAATCTCGCTTCAGAGCCCATAGTTAGCAGGGGCACGTGTGCTAAAACGCCGCTATCCCGTGAATAAACGGGGGCCCCTTACCCCCGTTAAAGAGACTCTGAAGCGAGATTTATTCTCGCTTCAGAGTCTCTTTATTTGAGCTCACAACAGGATTAGAAATTGTGTGTAGTCTGAGCTGTTGTGAACCACCTATAAACTAACATTGGGTGTGTGGTGGGAACTTGGCCAGGTGTAAACCGCCCTGATCCTCCTCCTCTATGCCTAGCCCATACAGGCACTCACTTTCTGTTGCCAAAATGAATCCAGGTTTTTTTTCTAGGGTTTTTGGCTAATTGCTTGAACACCAAGTGATAAAAATAGCATTCAGCTAGATAATAGCAATACAAATTTTCCAGTTCCAAAAATATTTGGCCCCAATTAACTGTTCTATTTTAGTCTGCAGTGCGGCTGGATCCGCACTATAAGAGCTTTTCTGAGCGCTTTTTAAAAATCACGCCCATTCACTTTCATTAACAGTGTGGTAAATATCACCACGTATGCAGATTGCGGCGATTTTGAATGGGAGTGATATTTTAAAAATGCTCAGAAAGCGCTCAGCAATCACAAGCGCTCAGAAAAGTGCTTATAGTGTGGTCCCAGCCTAAAAGAACACCTGTAACAACTTATGGCAGAACATAATTATTCAAGATGACAATTTTTATATTCAGTATCCGTGTTTATAGGAAACCTGAGATGGGGACAATAATAATAATACACACCTGGGACTTCCTCCAGCCCCTTCTGTCCGATCATTCCCTCGCTTTTCTCTCCAGGCCGCTCCAACTCCCCGCTGGATGACCTAGTACATCTCAGAAGTTGCACAGAAGTTGTACTGCTGCACAGACACAGAACAACGGGGACAGGGGAGCACATGCAGCCCAACTGCACATATGCTGAATGGAGGATGTACTGTGCCACCTAGTGGAGAATAAAGGTGGCCTGGGAGAACAGCAAGGGAGTGTTTGACCTAAAAGGGGGACGGAGGAAGCCTCAGGTACATATACATTTTTTCTTCCCCATCTCAGGGACACTAAGCATCAGAATTGCTTTTTATAACTACATAGTGCTGTATGTTGGTATGTGACCTCGCCATACCAGTAATGTTTAAAGGACCTCTGTCACAAAAATCTTAAAATTTAAAATACATGTAAACATAAAAATGAGAACATTTCTTCCAGAGTAAAATGAGCCATAAATTATGTTTCTCCTATTCTGCTGTCTCTTACAGTAAGTAGTAGAAATGTAGAAATCTGACAGAAGTGACAGATTTTGGACTAGCTCATCATCTTATGGGGGGGGGGGGGGGGGTCTCAGGGTTTTTTTTATTTTTATAAAGCACTTAGTGAATTGGAGTTGCTCCGTTCGACTGCCAAAAAGTGTGCAGTGAGCAGGGAGGCTGGCCAGCATCTTTGGATAAATATTTTTCAGGGAATGTCTATGTAAAGAATAAAAGCCTTGCTGAGAATCACCCATGAAGAGATAGACCTGTCGGTAATGTCAGATTTCTACTACCTACTGTAAGTGACAGCAACATAGGAGAAAAGTAATCTATGGTTCATTTTACTCTGGAAGAAATGTACTTATTTGTATGCATTTTAAATTTTTCGCGACAGTTCCTCTTTAACCAAAGCTTATTTCCCAAAGCACTCTGGGAGTTCAACTGATGTTCCTGCTCACTACTCAGTGTGGAAAGACATCTCAGTTATTCATCTTGCCAGCAGTAAAGATACCACCATTTTTGATAAATTTAAGAATATAAAAAAAAAGGATGAAGCAAGATTTTACAATGCTTTAATACTTTCTAAATAATTTATAAATTACCATTGTAAAAAAATAAGCAATTATATTCATCAAGTTATAATTAGTAAAGCTCCGCTAAGTAGCTGTACAAAATGCATTTCAAACTGTGCTAGTCTAGTTCCATTCAATGTGCATGTTATCTTAAAGAGAACCTGAGGTGAGAGCGATATGGAGGCTGACATTTTTATTTACCGTATATACTCGCAAGCAAGCCGACCCGCATGTAAGCCGACTCCCCCACTTTTACCCCAAAAAACAGGAAAAAATGATTGACCCTCATGTAAGCCGGGGGTAGGAAACGCTGGCCGCGTGATCCCCCCACTATGTCCCAGTATAGCTAGTATAGTGCCCAGTATAGGTAGGTAGTGCTCAGTATAGCTAGTAAAATGCCCCAGTATAGCTAGTATAGTGCTCAGTATAGCTAGTATAGTGCTCAGTATAGCTAGTATAGTGCTCATTATAGCTAGTATAGTGCTCATTATAGCTAGTATAGTGCTCAGTATAGCTAGTGAAGTGCCCCAGTTTAGCTAGTATAGTGCCCCAGTTTAGCTAGTATAGTGCCCCATTATAGCTAGTATAGTGCCCCATTATAGCTAGTATAGTGCCCCATTATAGCTAGTATAGTGCCCCATTATAGCTAGTATAGTGCCCCATTATAGCTTGTATAGTGCCCCAGTATAGCTTGTATAGTGCCCAATATAGCTTGTATAGTGCCCAATATAGCTAGCATAGTGCCCCATATAGCTAGCATAGTGCCCCATATAGCTAGCATAGTGCCCCATATAGCTAGCATAGTGCCCCATATAGCTAGCATAGTGCCCCAGTATGGGTGGGTAGGTGGGTGGGTAGGTGCTGTCCCTCCCCGCTCCCCCGCGGCTGCCGCTGCTATTACCTTAGGCGGCGCCGCTTCCTCTATCCCCGTCCTCCTCCGCTAACTCATTCACAGCAGCGCGCCTCTCGCTGCTGTGACGACGAGGAAACCATAGAGAGCGGCTTCCTGTAGCGGCGATGCCGTTACTATGGGAACCGCTCTCTATGGTTTCCTGCGTCATCACAGCAGCGGGGGGCGCGCTGCTGTGAATGAGTTACTTACCGGAGGACGACGGGGATAGAGGAAGCGGCGCCGCCTAAGGTAATAGCAGCGGCGGCGGCCGCGGGGGGAGCGGGGAGGGACAGCACCTATCCACCCATGACTCGCAAGCAAGCCGACCCCCCAACTTTTGGCCCACTTTTGGGGGGTCAAAAATTCGGCTTGCTTGCGAGTATATACGGTAATTTTAAACAATACACATGGTCAGGCAGTCCTGCTGATCCTCTGCCTCTAATACTTGCACCCATAGACCCTGAACAAGCATGTAGAGCAGACGTTTCTGACAAACATCTGAAAATATTAGCTGCATGCTTGTTTCTAGGTATGCGATTCAGACACTACTGAAGTGAGAAAAAGCAGCAGGACTGTCAGGCAACTGGTATTGTTTAAAAGGAAATAAATATGTCAGCCTCCATTTAAAGGGACTCCGAGCTCTGCCTAAAATCAAAATTTTCACTTACCCGGGGCTTTCTGCAGCCCAGTGCTGGTCGGGACGTCCCACGCCGGCCTCCTGGCTCTTCTCCCCACGGCTGTCCATATAGGGCTGTCCGGCGGCTCCCCGTGCGCCACTGGCCGAGTGTCGGGGCTCCTTCTTCCGCAAACCTCATCAATGACGTCGCACGCCGGCCGCCTTGCGTCATCATGGCGGCCGGCGTGACAGCACGGCGCATGCGGGATAAAATCGCGCATGCGCCGTACTGTCACGCCGGCCGCCGTGATGACGCGAGGCGGCCGGCGTGCGACATCATTGATGAGGTTTGCGGAAGAAGGAGCCCCGACACTCGGCCAGTGTCGCCCGGGGAGCCGCCGGACAGCCCTATATGGACAGCCGTGGGGAGAAGAGCCAGGAGGCCGGCGTGGGACGTCCCGACCAGCACTGGGCTGCAGAAAGCCCCGGGTAAGTGAAAATTTTGATTTTAGGCAGAGCTCGAAGTCCCTTTAAGGAAGTAAAGTTCACTACATAAGCAGGGAACTTACCGAAATACTGAGAAAACTTCTCAGCATTAAGAGTAGCACTCATCAGTATGACCTTCAGGTCCGGCCGAAATTTCAGAAGATCTTTTACAACTGCCATGAGGACATCGGACTGCAGATTTCTTTCATGGATTTCATCAATGACGATGTGGCTGACATTGACCAAGTTCCTGGAAAAAAACACAGGTTCAGGAAACAAAGATCACATCCATAACATAGAAGTGTATTTTCAGTAGCAGATGGGAGAACTTACTGGTCGGAATGAAGCCACTGTAGAACAATGCCGGTCGTACAGTACAAAATAGATCCCTGTTTCCGTGGCAACTGACTAAAATGAAGGAAATAAAATAAGAGAGTAAATCAATTCATTTGTATGCAACATGGCAGATGTATTCATCAACAAATGGAACAATGGAAAATGTCAGTGTCAGAAGAGTGTCTCGTGTTAGAAGAAAGCATATTGTAAAGATGTTCACGTCAATATCACTTATCACTTCAACAGCGGGAAAGATGCCACATCCTGCACAATGGGCTTTAAAAGAGAAAATAACACCCTAACAAGCTTTGTGCTCCAGTGCTATCACATTAACCTCTTAAAATCCAGAGATCAATGTCATCATCCAGTTCCACTAAATACTGTTAATCAAGGAAACTGTTCCAGTGAGGACTTCATCTCGAGGCACACATCTAACATCTTTGTAATGTACTCTGATGTTACCTTTTTATGTGAAATAAAGCTTTAGCAGCTAGAAACCACAATCTTAAAAATTTGATGACATCACCAATAGCATAGAGTTCAGCGAGTTATTTTGTCTGGCTCAGTGGGCGTAGCTGCTGTCTGGGTTGCACTTTTCCCACCGTTCAGATTGCAAAGGGGGTGACAATGGTTCAAATTCTCAGGGAGGACTGCAGCCTATAGCAGCACTGACAATCGGTGGTGCAGGAAATGGCCAGTGTCAGGATTCCTGGCCTACTACTTTACAAGACATTTAGTTGGCATCAGCTAATCAAAACACTTATAGACCAGTTCTCCAACTGCAAACTGACATTGATCTATGAAAAAGTGTGCCTGAATAGATGCTTTAAAATGTATGAACAGGTACTTCGACTTCTGCTTCCCTACAGATTGAAAAATATACCAGGGAGGTCAGAACCCAGATTCACAAGGTAATTATTTAAAAAGAGAACGCAAGGTGGATATAGATCAGTGTTCTCCCCAGAGCCTTTCAACTGGGCGGAGCGCCCACCTGACCCTGCCCTCCCGCCCGGCTGCCGTTTGTAGCAGAATTACTTCCTCTTGAATCATTATAACAGCAGCGGCTGTGTCTGTGCAGCCAGCTCGCTGTCATTCAGGGACGTCATCTCCGGCTGCCCTCTTCCCCAGCTCCCTTCCTAGTGTAGAAGGGCGGGGAAAGCTGTTAAGTTACACACAGGACAGATAAACTTGCACCGCGGGACGCCTGGCTCTATTCATTCCGACCTGCAAGTCTCTTGTCATAACGGGGGAGGGGGGCTGTGCGCTGCTGTGATAAATGCCTTTTATATGCAGAGTTAGCTTCACACACACACACACACTCGTACTGTCCTCACTAACTAGTGATTAAACAGATGTGGAGAGGAGAGCTGTACTGTCGCAGCAGATTTCTGCTGATAGATTATAAAAAGGTGGCATTACTGACCTTATTTCTAGAAACTAATAAAGCAGTTTAGCTGTAATTTTATCTAAACTTGGAAAAATACTTGTGGTTATTGCAGTCTAAACTTCAGAGCACTTTATTCAGCAGCCTCCTGCTGATATTCATAGCAGAGTATCTTCATTACAGATGATTGGTCCTCTTAAAGTGTGTGTGTGTGTGTATATTGTGTGTATGGTGTGTGTATGGTGTGTGTGTTGGGTGTGTGTATAGTGTGTGTGGTGTGTGCCTATATTGCGTGTGTGTGCGCATATATTTTGTGTTTGCGTGTATAGTGTGTGCATATATAGTGTGTGTGTGTGTGTTTTTATCCTTGGCCGCCCCCACCCATTCAGTACTACCTAGCGCGCCCCCCCCCCCCCCAGTGTGATTCCACACCCAGTGTGAACCACCCGGCTACTTCTTCATGCCACCCGGCTGGAAAAATATTCTGGGGAGAACACTGTAGATTATAAGACACAGAGGCATATTCTCTGCCCAATGACATGCCTCTGTGTCCTTCTAGTGCCACTGCCAGTCCCCTCCTGGGCTCTGTTGTACCCCCCCCCCCCCCCCACCAAAAAAAAAAAAACTAGCGACAGGCTAGTGACAATCTAATTGTCGCTAGCCGCCTGTTTCCCTCCAGCTGTTAATCACTCCGCAACCCCCGCCTCCAACAACCTGCTCCCCACGTCTGTCATCTCACTCCTCCTCCTCTAATCAGCAGCTAAGCCATGACCCAGGAAGTACTTCTGGACCACAGCAATCTTGGATTCGTCTGCCAGTGACCGGAGGCTGCAGAGGATAAACAGGGCCACGGAGAGCAGCAGAGATGTATCCGGGAGGTAATGTGCAGCAGGTAGTAGATATATATTTTTTAAAGACGAGCTGTCAGCTATAACATCTCAGGAAAAAAAAGCCAAATATATAAGTAGATAAATACTTGCTCTACTTACCTAACATATGTATTGCACTGTCCACATTATGATTCCTGTGAATGTTATAAAGGAAAAGTAGAGAATCGTATTCTAGACAGTTTCCATATAACTGTGGCTATTTTGAAGCCAGTCATGATGTAATATCCGCCCCTAAAGGGACTCCGAGCAGTACAGAAACTATGGAAAGATGCATATCATTTTAAAGCTCTCTTTCTCCTCTTTCCAACGATATATAAATTGCCGCCCTACGCCTTTTAGTTTTCGCTATTTTCGATTAAGGGGTCGACAGAGAGCTTTAAAATGATATCCATCTTTCCATAGTTACTTGTATTACACAGGGCGACTTCTTCTCAAAGTCAGCAGCTGCATTCAGCAGAAAAAGTCGCCCTGTGTAATACAATGTAACTATGGAAAGATGGATATCATTTTAAAGCTCTCTTTCTCCTCTTTCTGACGACCCCTAAATCGTTGCCCTAACCCTTTTAGTTTTCTCTATTTTTCTGATCGAAATCGCAGTCGCAGCAATTTCAATTGCGAAAATAGCGAAAACTAAAAGGCGTAGGGTGGCGGTTTATATATCATTGGAAAGAGGAGAAAGAGCTTTAAAATGATATGCATCTTTCCATAGTTTCTGCACTGCTTGGTGTCCCTTTAAGCCTAGTACACACATTCAATTTTGATTGACCAATCATTGGTAAATTTTACCACCTCCATGTAGTATGAGGGTTTACCTATACAACCTGTTCATAGAATGGAAAATCTGTTGGCCCTTATACTACAGGGAGGTGGTAAAATTGAGCAATGATTGGTCAATCAAAATTGCATGTGTGTACTAGGCTTCAGTCTCGTCTGTCTGATTTGCCCGCCCTTCACTATAGAAAGTGCATTGTTTCAGAATGAGAAATTTTGGGCAATCAGAGAGGAACAGAGATGTGGGAGGGGAAAACAGGAGGGAAAGAGGCTTCAGCCAATCAGGCTGCATTAGTTAAGTCTGAGGGGAAGTAGAGAAGCAAAAAAAAAAAAAAAAAAAGACAACCCAGCATGCCCTGCAACTTCTCTTTTGTGTACCAAATAAGAGTCATGTAAACTGGGGAACGATAATTTATCAACAAGAAAAGTAATAGTGATTTGAACTTTTGGATTGCCCAATTAGCATCCTTATTACTTATTTACCAGATACAAATAAATTATTTTTCATTTATTTTATGCCCGACAGTTATTCTTTAAAGCCGCCTCAAGTTCTCTTCAAAGGTAAAAATAAATGGATGAGATAAACAATTATATTTATACTCAGATTACTAAAAAATGACTTTTAAAAAAAAATATCCCAGGGTTTTATTTTGTAGTTAAACAATTACAAAGTATGTTGAATGTTTTACTGTCTCTGCTCAGTGGCAGGCTATTAACTGTCCCAGAGTTAAAATACATGAACTATTGACCTTTTTATAGCTCTACCCTGAGCTCAGAAGTTGTAATCTGCCAGAAAAACTTTTATGAATGTTATCTGCTTATCAGTGATGTTTACTATATTGCCTACAAGGTATTGACAAGGCAGAAGCGGTCACTTGCATGCCTAGAAATCAACTCTTTCAGGCTGTAAAATAAAACAAGTAAACCAGTATTATGTTTTGCCCCCTCATGTACACTGTAAAAGGACCACTATCGCGAAATCTCTAAAAAATAAAAATAAAAATAAAAAGATTTATTCTGAAAAGAATGCTAGTAGAAGGGTAGGGAATTAGTTAAAAATAAATCACCCTGCTGTTGACATATGCACGGCAGCGGCAGCGTGAATGTGACAGCTCTTACGACGGTACAGCTATCTGCTCTGGCTAAAATCACAGGAGTGCTTGAAAATCCATTAGCAGCCTACAGTACAGTCTAATAATCTTAGCCAGGCAGATAGGAGCTGTCCTGTCGGAAGAGCTGTCACATTCACGCTGCTGTGTATGAGTAAACAGCAGGGTGATTTATTTTTTAACGAATTCCCTACCCTTCACTAACCCTTCTACTAGCATTCTTTCCAGAATAATTTTTTTTTAGTTTTATTTTTTTACAAATTGTGTTCCTTTAACCACTTAAGCCCGAAGGGTTGACATTTTTTTACATCCGAGCAACTTTCACCCCCCATTCATTTGCCAATAACTTTATCACTACTCATCACAATTAATTGATCTATATCTTGTTTTTTCCGCCACCAATTAGGCTTTCTGTGGGTGGTACATTTTGCTAAGAGCCACTTTACTGTATATGCATTTTAACAGGAAGAATAAGAAAAAAATGGAAAAAATTCATTATTTCTCAGTTTTCAGCCATTATAGTTTTAAAATAATACATGCCTCCATAATTAAAACTCACGTATTGTATTTGCCCATATGCCCCGGGTATTTCACCGTTAAAATTATGTCCCTATCACAATGTATGGCGACAATATTTTATTTGGAAATAAAGGTGCATTTTTTCCGTTTTGCATCCATCACTGTTTAGAAGCCCATAATTTATTAAATCATATTGATATACTCCTTTGACATGCATATTTAAAAAGTTCAGACCCTTAACTATTTATGTTTTTTTTTTTTTTTTATTATTGTAATTTTTTTTTTTTTTTTTAATTTAAACTTGTATGTGGGTATTTTTTGGTGTGGGAGGTAAACAGGTTTTTTTTTTAATATATTTATATGTTTAATTTGAATTTTTTTTTTTTTTTACAGGTGTAATTTGCTATTTGGCCACAAGATGGCCAGAATCAAAAAGTCCTGGAAGCGATCGATCTCGCTCCCAGGCAGAAGAAAGGAGACCAGAGCTCAGAAAAGCCGCAGCATCTGAAGAGACGCTGTCGGCTTTTCTCCGGGGGGGGTCCGATCAGCGAAAGGGATTTATAATCCCTTTCACTGATCGGTAATCTAGCGGCCAGCAGCGGGGGCGCGCACGGGGGGGGGGGGGGGGGGGGCCGCGGGAGCGCGCGCGACCCGCGGGAGTGCGCGCAGCCCAACTGGACGAGAAATCTCGTCCAGTTGGGCTTAAGTGGTTAAAGTGAACCAGAGACGAAGCACCCTCATGTATTTTACCATATAAATCAGTGGGAACATTAGAGAAAACACCTACCCTGCTCTCCGTTTCATCCCCACTGCTAAAAGTGTCTTATCAGCTGTGATAAGAATCCCTGACTGAGCATTCAGTCTGGCTTTGCCAGGAATGATTATAGCTGAGTCATAACAGAGCCACAAGGGGGCAGGCTTGGACTTGAAAAGACACCAGAGAAGACAGACTCAGCTATAATCATTCCGTAGCAAAGCCAGACTGAATGCTCAGTCAGGGATTCTTATCAGAGGTGATAACAGGCAGATTAAACAGAGAACAATGAAACAAAGAGCAGATTAGGTGTTTTCTGTCATGTTCCCACTGATTTATAAGGTAAAATACATGAGGGTGCTTCATCTCTGGTTCTCTTTAAAGAGAAACTCCAACCAAGAATTGAACTTTTTCCCAATCAGTAGCTGATACCCCATTTTACATGAGAAAGACAATGATTTTCACAAACAGACCATCAGGGGGCGCTGTGTGACTGATTTTGTGCTGAAACCCCTCCCACAAGAGGCTCTGAATACCGCGGTACTGCTGGCAAACTGCCACAATGTAACAATGTTCAGAGACAGGAAATAGCTGTTATTAGCTGTCTGTAACAGACAGAGCAGCTAGAAACAGCTAAATAACCTGCCCACAGTAACAATGTCACCATGTAATAAATGTCAGAATGTGAATCTGGGAGAGGAAAGATTTTACAATGAGCAAACACTGACTAAATCATTTATACATAATTATGGTAAAAAATGAAGCACTTTTTTTACTACATTATTTTCACTGGAGTTCCTCTTTAAGTGACCTCAAAGCATGTAATGCAGTAAGAAGTGACTATATTGTGTTCATCTGAGCTGTTTTACTTAAAGTGCATTCATACAGCAATCAGGCTTGTAAGCTACAACTGCAGGAATTAATAAAGGCTTTTTTTGTTTTGTAACAGGCTACTGTACTGCAGATTGTACTAACCCATTTCTGTGACTGAAGATACAGTTTAATACTGGCAGTAATTATTCCAAAGACAATAACCAGGTTTGATTTGTTTGTAGTTCATTTAAAAGTATCAAGTCCTAAATTCAGACATTGTTCAGGGCATTTGACACAAAAGTGGAAATTGTGAAAATAATGGATGGCACATTGGCATTAACGATTATATACGTCAAATGAACAGCACTCACAGAGGGCAAGTCTGTGTGTGTGTGAAACAAGATCACAGGGAGGAAGAATGGAAGGCAGCTGTGCATAATCGTCACCTTACCTTACAGGTTGCAGCATGGTAGCATGTCCATTTCTGTTTTGATGCGCAAGAGTGGGTGTAACTCCCACAAGACAGATGTGGGTAAGTGGGCATACTGGAGCCAATTTTTGTTTAACAAGTGCCTTCAAGGTGGCATTGTGTAGGGCCCACTTGTAAGGAGCTTTCAAATTGAATGGTACAAAGGTACACATTTGGCAGTAATTAAATTAAAGTATTCAAGCTTGAGAATTTGGCAATTAGTTCACTACCACTCTATGGTATATATAGAAGGGAATCCAATTAATCTACCAGTGTATTTTGGTGATGTGTACGGTAACCAATATTTTTGGAAGAAAATCCACACAAATGCAGGGGAAACATAAAAATTCCAAGCAAGTGTGATCACTGTAGAAAGTGGAATCTATCAGCAAGACTATTAATCTGCAAGGTTGAGTAAAGGTGCCCATACACTCGTCAGATTAGCAGCAGATGGGTAAGAAATCCATCTAATGATCTATCTGATGTGTTTTTAGAACATTTTTTACTAGGATAGAATTCCAATAGATTTCAGTTTGAAATCTATTGAAATTCGATCTGATGGCATTTTTTTGCCATCAGATTTCCATTAGGCCAAATGCAAAATGATAAGCAATCTCATCAGATCGACCTACATTTTCCACCCTGCCAGTTCGATGGAAATCCATCGAAATCGGCCGTCGATCGGTCGATTGGCCAACCGATTTGCAATCGATCGATTTTGATCGATCGGCCAGAAAATCGGCTGAGTGTATGGGCCCCTTAAGAATCGCTTGCTCATTGTGCTACCCATAACAAGGCAGATGCACAGGGTCAGTAGACAAGATAAGATAACATTTATATAACCCTTTTCTCCTGGCGGACTTAATGCGCTTTAGAGTTGCAACCACTTAGGGCACTGTCAATGCGCGACCATGAGCATTAGTGAACCTTGCTCCAGGGCTGTGGAGTTGGAGTAAGGGCAATTTTGGGTGCCTGGAGTCGGAGTTGGGGAAAAATGCACCGACTCCTAATGAAATTGTTAATTAAAATAGAAAATATGATAAAATGTTCTATTTCTCAGATAATAGTCATCATAAATAATTTCTACATACAGTAATAGCTGTGCTTAGTCCACAAAAATGAAATAAACCAATCAAAATTAGTTACTTGTGCTGCTTCAATAAAGCAGTCCCCGTATTTTTAAAGTCAGATATACACATCTGATTGTGACTGTATATATGATGTGTACACAGGAATCTCTTATATATACGAAATAACATCAATGCTGTAAGTATAAAGCCTGATGTGTAGCCGTGTCAATAGAGATGGTCAATGAGATTGAAATAATTCTGCGTTAATTCTGATTTATGCAAATGTACGCACTCTCTTTGCTCATGAAATGAAATAATTTCATACAGGGCCGGGCCGGGCCGAGGCATAGGCTGGAGAGGCTCCAGCCTCAGGGCGCAGAATTCATTCAGCTGTCATTCCTAATTGTGTTTGAAGCAGAAATAAATAAGAAAAGGGGATACATGGCAGTGACTGCAATCCAGATAACTAGATATTAAGGTGTTGGGGAGGTTGTGGGCCCTGTGGCGCCTCTTAGTCTAATAGCAATCAGTGTGTGACAGCTGGGTGGCAGGGATGGAGGGGCGCACTTTGGTGTCTCAGCCTTGGGTGCTGGAGGACCTTGTCCCGGCTCTGATTTCATATGTTAAAATTTGGTTTGGTGACTACAAATTAAATGGTACCTGAGAAGGATGAAAAGAAAAGTTTTATACATACCTGGGGCTTCTTCCAGCCCCCTTCAGGCTAATCAGTCCCTCGCTGTCCACCTCCACCATCTGGATCTTCTGCTAGGAGTCCCGGTAATTCAGGCAGTCAGCGCAGTCCGGCCGCATGCCGCTTCCACAGCCAGGAGAGTTCTGCACCTGCACAACAGTGCTGCGCAGGTGTAGTACGCTCCCGCCGGCGGAGTGTGTGCATGCGCACTACGCCAGACTGGCTCAAGTACCAGGACTCATAGCAGAAGATCCAGGTGGCGAAGGAGGACAGCGAGGGACTGATTAGCCTGAAGGGGGCTGCAGGAAGCCCCAGGTATGTATAATACTTTAATTTCATCTGTCTCAGGTTTACTTTGTTACACAGTAGTACTATACTCTACATATGCACTCCCTACAGAGCTGCAGGGAATGCACTGAGAATGTTGTGCACACTGAACACTTAGGTGTTGTTTATCACCCATAAACCTGGTTTAGATTGTGCATGAAGAATGTGTAATAGAGGAAGAATGCCCTTATTCCCCTGCAGAGTACCTGCACATCACTCTTACATGTACCCACAGTTGCATTGCCTAGGACCTGATAGATGTTCTTTGTTCCGGCCTGTACCTTTTACAAGTACTTTTACCAAGGACTAGTTTTAGTCTATGACTAAAGGGAATAAATATGGCAGTCTCCATATCCTTCTCACTTCAGTGGTCTTTTAAAATTCGAGGAGTCGGTGTCGGTGGAATCCTAAACTGAGGAGTCGGAGGATTTTTGTACCGACTCCACAGCCCTGCCTTGCTCAAAGATTCCTTACTGTTATACGTACTGGCTTGAGACGGGATTTGATTCGAACCCCGGTCAAAGGTGAGCCTACGTCAAAGGCAGTAAACCAGTGTTTACTGATTTAGATGCTATAAAGGGAAATAACTGGCCACTTTCAAGTTTAAGATACAGACTGCTACAACTACTGGGTCTTTCTAATGATGTACACATTGGCCTTGACTTACCATTCAAGACGTATTTGGTAGCCAGTGCTGTTCCCCCTCCCGCATGTTTCAGCTCGCTCTGCAGCCACACGTTCCGCAACCTTAAATATTGGAAAATTGCTGTTATAACCACTTTTAGATGATCTGCAAACTACGGTATTATGTTAACACAGCAAAACAGATTTTAAAAACCCAAAAGCTAACCAAGCAATTTGTGACTGCAATACTTCACTTAGCGTTGTTCTCTCTTTTCTTGGCTGATGTGTGTTATTAAACATAATTTGATTCTTATAACTACATGCCAAGTAGTATTTATAGACATTTATAGATATGGTTAGATTTCCTGAATTAAAACTAAAATCTTTCAGGCACTCCATCTTTGGGGCTTTTTATCAATACAACTATATCATTAATTACAGCTGTAAATATTATTATTACTGCTGTTTTAAACTGCAATTTAGTGCAAATATATGCTGTGCCCATGAGCCCATTGGAATAATCACCTCAAAATTATTTGCATCTCATTGACCATCCCTACTCCTAATTATAGGTGCTAGGTTTTGTATTACACAACAAGGTACATAGGTAGAATAAGCATGTTATGCATGTGGAGGGGTTGCTTATGCAACGTATAGGAGTTGAGTGCTGGATACTGGCAGGTCCTGGGTGGGACCATGATGTCTTAACCACTTTCGGATTTCCCAGACGCATAACTACGCCCCTATTGACTTAATGAGCGGATCAGGGGCGTTGATAAACGCCCCTGCCGCTATTGTGCTGTGCGGACACGATCGCGCGCGTGATCGCGCGCCCCCGCTCCCGCGCGCTCCCGCCCGCGGGTGCGCGCCCCCATGCGTGCACATGCGCGTGCACCAGCTTCATTTATCTCTGGGTGGGATTGATGAATGGGAGTAATTACTCCCATCACCAATCAGATGCCTGTAACCATGAATGAGCACTGCTATAAGCCAATAGCAGTGCTCATTCATTTGTGAGGTTTACAAACAATGTTGCCAGCACTTAAGAAGATACAGTTACCTTGTAATCACTCCTGAGAGGATTACAAGGTAACTGGATCTTCTTTTCTTGTATTCTGACTGCCACCTAGAGGATTTTATAAATATACCAGGACTTATAAATAAATATACCAGGACTATATACCCCTGATCAACCCTGATTAACCCTGATCAACCCTGATCTAATCCTAGCCTCCCTTGCTTTTTTTTTTATGGTTGGAAATATAGAAATAGTGTATCTTTTAATTTTTTTCTCTTTTTTCTTTTTAAAATGCATAGAGAATAACATTATTACTAAAATAAAATATCACCCTTGAAAAGCCTAATTTGTGGCGAAAAAAACAACCTATAGATCATTCACATGTGATGAGTAGCAATAAAGTTATCAGTGAATGAATGGGAGGAGCGCTGAAATGTAAAAGTTGTTTTGGTTTTAAGGGAAGAAAACCTGTGATCCTGAAGTGGTTAATATTAGTTGTGCAATGGAGGCTCATTTAACTCAGATATGGGCCACCTGCACACTACGCTGTTTTATATGGTATATGCTGCGAAATTTATGCTAGGGCATTACCCCTGACAAAGCCGCTACTTATGGGGTGAAACATGCAGAGTGGCGTATATAGGTGCACAGCAGTCGCACTTGGTTATTTAATCAGTGAGCATACTGATTAGCCTTTTTACACACATGCTTATTATACAAGAAAAAGGAGAAGAGTGTGCTTCTGTGGTGCAATACCTTGAATTCAGTTTGTAAATTGCAAAAGAAATGCACATACAAGATCGCAAAAATTTGCAAGCATATCTCACATGCCCAATGTGTCTCTCTTTCTGATATAGACGCCTCTCAAATCCCACCACTGAGAGAGCTGCTTTGGACACTACCTTTCCTACTTTCATTGTAGGACACTGGCATTGGAGAACGGATTCACTTAGGACATAATATCCTTTAGGGCTCTTTTCCACTAGCTCGTTTGCGCTAGCTGAATCGCAAAACCGCAAACCGCTAGCGATTTTACAATCGCTACGGTTTGCTTTTTAACATAGGAATCGCGGTAGGTCATTTCCACTACCGCGATTCGTTTTTTACTTGATCGCGATCGCGCCGCGGAGCGACTTTTGCCGCGATTTTGCTATGCAGTGCATAGCAAAATCGCGGCCGCAAACGTCGGGAAAACGGCGGAATTGCGATTCAGCAATCGCTAGCGTTCAGCGCGAACGCTAGCGACTGCTAGTGGAAAAGGGCCCACGGAGCACGTCTATTCTACTATAACTGAAGCCCGTTAGTCAGAAGGGATCAATGTAGGCGTCTACAGTGCATTGACACCGATTTGAGCTGCCTTTACCAATCTCCTATGTTGTGTGGGTATTTTGCAGTGTCTCTCCTTAACCGTTTAGTTCCAACTGTGTGCCTACTTGTACAGGAACTTGCTATAGACTATAGTGCCCTTTGTGTAAATACTTGTGCCCTTTATTTTTTTTATTTTTATTTTACTAGAGATATAATAAGAGTTACTGATTTATCTTTGCAAATAGGGCTTAGCAGTTTGGGACCACATGGGATAGAATGTAATGGTTGGACTTTTTAATGGGGAGAAATGGTGCTGGGAATTAAGTTTTATATGTTATGGGGGAGATGTTAATTGAAACACTGAAAATATGGGTTTTACTTATATAGAAAATCAATGGCTTAACTTGCTATGGTCTGGAAAGAATGATTATACACGAGAAGACTGGAAGGTATACACTTGCTAAGCAAATTAAGAAAATGCCTATATTTATTGAGGGGGGGGGGGGGTGGAGGGAGTGGATTTCCTGAGCCCACCTGTTTTGGAATTTCCACCCTTCCAAATTAAAAAGGGACAAGTATTAGGGTTGACTTGGAATTCAAGTAGACTTATTGAGTATATGGTTACCTCTTCTGGCCTAAATGAAATGTCTGTTTAAAGAACTAAAAAGGCTGATCTTAATGTCACATCACATACAGTGGCAGCTATTTTTATTTCTGGATGGCATTAACAGTTCTATGGCATTAAAGTAAAGGGGTTATAAAAAAAATATATACCTTGGCAAGGGGAAACTTCAGGAACCTACAAAGGGAACACACTTGTCTTTCAGTTTTCTGCACGTGTTTTTCTGCGTACGTTTTCTGCACACCAAGTGTGTTTCTATGCAGTTAAACGCACCTTTTTTTCACAGCAGCTAATGTTATTGATACAGAAAATTGTCAAAATGTACTGAGTCATCATGCAGCATGTCAGTTTTTTTTCTGCGCGTGAAAAACACATTAAGGCCTCTTGCACACTGCATGCATTTCTGATTCCGGTTTTTACCTCCGATTCAGGTTTTTAATCTTTACTGCATGCTGCGTTTTTTGATCAGTTTTTCTGTTGAATGTATTCAGGGAAAATCGGTATTGAAAATCGGAATCGGAAACTGAATCTGAATCAGAAAACGAATTTGCAGTGTGCAGGGAGCCTTAGTGTGAACTAGAAGCATTGATTAACATGAGTTCTCAGTTTTTCTGACCAGAAAACACGTACGAAAACAGTGTTCCCTGCCGTACTCCTTATCAGAAGTGATCCTGCGCCGGGACCCCCAAAAGATCACTTGTTTCCTCTCCTGCACAGACCCACTAGCTGCTTTGTCTCGAGCAGAAATAGCTGAGCCCGTTTGGTTACGCTCTACTGTGCAGTGTGAGGCGCCGGCATCGTAGAGCGGACCCAATGGGGCTTGACTATTTCTGCCAGAGTCTAAGCCGCTAGTGTGGCTACTCAGGCAGGCAACTGGTATTGTTTTGCTTTGTTCGGGGGTCCCATTGCTGGACCGGCCTAGCTGAGGACAAGGGGCGTTTAACTTAAACGTCTTGTGAAGCGATTAAGCATTAGCATGTACAGAGGATGCTGGTAGATCATCTCACCGAAATGGCGCTTATTCTCCTTGGTTGAGTACACACGATGTGGCAGGTAGACCCTTTGCCTCTGGTAATGTAGTCATCCAGAATGAACTGCGTGACTTGTGTGGTCTTTCCACAGCCGGTCTCGCCACTAATGACTGTCACCTGACTGGCATTTATCACTTTAATTATCTCCTGGAATTAAAACAAAAGGTCATGACACCATGAGATCAATTAAAAAACAAAACAAAACAAAAAACAATAATTACACATCTTCCTACTTCAGCATGATGGCAAATGACACTTTTGTGGGCTTCAAGGAATACTTTCTCTTTAAAAAAAAAAAAAATATCAAAAACTAATAAGCCACTAACTTTACATCTGATAAGCTTTACAAGTGCACACCAAAATCAATGTAACAGTCATTTGAATTAAAATTGTGTGTTTCTATGGCGATTTGACTACGTTCTCAAATTCTTTACTTTAAGAATAAATGGCGATTACATTTACAGAATGTAATCATGCTCCTATATTTATAAAGCTAAATGAGTTTTCAAGTAAAGCACAACAGCAGCTCCTAGCCTGGCGACAACTCCTTTCAACAAACTGGGTCATACTCCCTTAAGGGTTAAAGGGCCACTTAGCACCAGCATCTCAAGTGACCCTTAACCCTTTGCCTGCCAAGCACGTACCTAGTACGTTTTGGCAGGCAAAGGCTCCTACTGCCAAAACTGTAGCTAGTACGCTTTTTGCCATTCTTCCCCGTGGAAGAAGTGGGGATAGGGGCCGACATCATTCCTTCCTCCCTCCCTCTCCATTGGCCCCCTACTGTTCCCCCTTGCAGAGCTGAAGCAGCGGTACGGTGTGTAATTAACTCACCTGATCGCTTTTAATGGCCCCCTGCAGACATCCTGTAGCGAGCCATTTTCGTTTACGGTGACTGGCCTACGCGGATCCTCAATCACACTCCCCTTGCCAGGAGCATCCTGCATATGCGCACACTGAGAAAAATCCCGTACTGCGCATGCACAGGACACTCCGTCAACAGTACTGTGATACAGGACGAGCGCGGCTAGGGCTGCACAGACATAGTGGCCAAGACTGGCCAGTCGCCAGAAATGAAACTTGCTTGCTGCAGGAGACAAGAGGATCAGTTTGTCCCGGCGCAGGCACAGGACGTCTGTAAGGGGCACGTTGAATGCTAGGTACACACAATGAGATTTTCTGGCAGATCGATTATTTCCAAATTGTCCAATCTGATTTCCGATCGATTTTCCATAGAAGTGAATAGAATATTGATTGGACATGTTGAAAATAATCGATCTGGCAGAAAATCTCATCACGAGTACCTAGCAGAACTTTTTTTTTTCTTTAAGTTAAGGTTCCCCTTAAAGTCACCCTGTGTGAAACTTGATACAGAAGCAAGATTGCATTCTACTGACAGCATTGGGAATGTTTGCAAAAACTAGGACTTTATAGAGAGCTGTGGCAGCCATGCTGCAGTTAGGACTGTTTGGTACTGGAGTTTGACCACAGAAACTACTGTGCCTACTGTATAAATCAATTGTGAGGCTACATCTGAAGTATGTCAGTTATGGCCACCACATTATAGGAAGGACACACACAGTTACAAAGATGGGCAACTATATTAGAGGTAGTGATGGGCTCACGAGTAGATAACTACTCGAATTTGTGGCTTCTAATGCGGCTTAATTGCCTCAGGTGTGTGCATGGGAGACTGGGTTAATTACCCAGATGTCCGCCGCTTCTATGCGTATCACATTCTCGCACGCGTCCAATGGGATGCGTTCCACGAATCACTGCCGCGTCCTTCCCCCTTCAGCCGGAAGGAGGAAGTGCGCGATAGTGATAGTGGACACTTGCAAGAGTGTGATACGTAGTCTTAATCTCCAAATCGAATCCGGAAGAAATCCGAATGGGTTTCATTCAGATTTCATCCTCCTATTTAGTGCAACTGTGCAGGTGTGTGTGCGGGGGCTGTTTAAATGTACCCGGCAGCCTTTTTCTTTAATCCGTCCCACAGCGCGTCCCAAGCTGCGTCACGTGACTAGTATGCTTCCTCCAACTCAGAAGGAGGAATAGTTTGTAGTCACGTGACTGCAGCTTGGGACGGTCATGGGACGGATTAAAGAAGAAGGCTGTTGGGTACGTTTAACTAATTAGGAGGATGAAATCTGAATGAAACCCATTTGGATTTCATTCGTTGCTCATCACTGGCGATGCGCATAGAAACGGCGGACATCTGGGTAATTAACCCCATCTCTCATGCACACACCTGAGGCAATTAAGCCTCATTAGAATCATGAATTTGAATAGTTATCTACTTGTTAGCACATCACTAATTAGAGGTATGGAAGGTCTCACCAAGAAAGGTTGGACAAACTGGGCTGATTTAGCTTGGAAAAAAAGGCGGCTCAGAAGCGACTTTATTAACATGTATAAATACATAAGAGGGCACTATAAAGCTTGGTAGATTCGTTTTTTGTCTCTAGGGTTGTACAATGGACAAGGGGACCTGATCTGCATAAGTAGGAAAAAGGTTTTTGCCATTTAGAAAGGGAACCTTCACAGTGAGAATGGTTAAAATCTGAACTATCTTACCTCAGGAAGTAGTTCTGGCAAACTCTATATCTGCATTTAGAGAGGGCTTGAATACTGTCCTTGCATTG
The DNA here is from genome assembly GCF_040937935.1 of Hyperolius riggenbachi. Taxonomy (NCBI): domain Eukaryota; kingdom Metazoa; phylum Chordata; class Amphibia; order Anura; family Hyperoliidae; genus Hyperolius; species Hyperolius riggenbachi. The sequence goes on along the minus strand of NC_090649.1, from coordinate 160,034,711 downwards.
AAGGGCATCCATGGCTATAAGTACTAGGTACTTCCCAGGAGAGTTAATCCAGGAATTTATCTGACTGCCATTTGGAGTCGGAAAGGAATCTTTCCCTTTTAAGGCTAATTGGCCCAGGCCTCATAAGGTTTTTCGACCTTCCCTGGATCAACTGGGATATGTTCACACAAAGCTTAGCACTGGAGCAGTGGCTGGCTTACAGGCATGCAGTGGGTAAGGTGGCAAAAAAATGTCTGCCTCAAGGCTTCACCAACCTTGCACTAAAAAGGCTGGCTTCACGTCACCTGGGTGGAAGCGGCTTTGCAGAGAATAGCCATGCTTCCTGCTCACATACATGACTAAAAGCTAATTACACCTACAAATGATTACTGATGCATGGTCAGAGGTGAAGCAACCTTTCTGCATCAAAAAGTGCAGGAGGAAAATGGATAGTAGCAAAACACAAGCCCTGTAGACAAGCAGGTAAGGCTATAAGGTACACAGCCCTGCCCTTACTGACACAGTGTCAAGTCTGCCCAATGGTCACTTTCAAGTATAGCTAGACCTCTGCATCTAATCTTCAAAGCATCAGTCAAGGCTGCATTCTAGAGGTGCTTAAAGAGACTCTGTAACCTCAAAAACATCCCCTGGGGGGTACTCACCTCGGGTGGGGGAAGCCTCCGGATCCTAATGAGGCTTCCCACGCCGTCCTCTGTCCCACGGGGGTCTCGCTGCAGCCCTCCAAACAGCCAGCGACAGACCCGACTGTAAAATCAATATTTACCTTTGCAGGCTCCAGCAGGGGCGCTGTGGCTGCTTTCCACTCCGAACTACACGGAAATACCCGATCTCAGTCGGGTCTGCTCTACTGCGCAGGCGCCGGAAACTTAGAGCAGACCCGACGGCGATCGGGTATTTCCGTGTAGTTCGGAGCAGACAGCCGTGAGAGCGCCTGCGCAGGAGCCGGGAAGGTAAATAATGACGTCATCTTGTACGGAGGGCTGCAGCGAGACCCCCGTGGGACAGAGGACGGCGTGGGAAGCCTCATTAGGATCCGCAGGCTTCCCCCACCCGAGGTGAGTACCCCACAGGGGATCTTTTGATGTTACAGATCCTCTTTAAGACCAGCTGCCATCAAAGTAGAGCGCTTGCCAGTAATCCCACCATTATTGCATCTCAATTCTCTGCTGAGAGCCTCTCCAGGTATAAACCATAAAAGCATTTAAGCGCACTTACAATCCGTACAACTATACGGATTGTAAAATACTTACAAATTATATACAGCAATAATGGCATAAAAAGCATATTTATAACTGAACACTTAACTAGCAACATAACAATTACAATTTGTTCTGCATTTTTTTACATACCTCTTTCATACGATATGAAGGCAACTGTTCACGGAACCGCTAAAAACACAAAAGAAAAAAAATACATTTACTAAACACATAGGTATGATAAAAAAAAAAAAGTAAAATTATGAGGTGAATTTTCAGGGCAAGAAGTTAAGTACTCTCTATAGATTATCTGAAGATAATCGGTTGCACATCTGATATTATGCAAGTCTGAGTAAGTCTACTAACTTTGTATCAGTGTACAGTATGATGGATCTCTGTGTCAAAGAAAAATTGTGGAAGTTGCCCGATCCATTAACATCAGCTGAGCGTTTTGGCAAAACGCTAGCGTATCGCAGCGCTGCCAAAATGCTCAAAAAAACGCTCTTGTGGGTTCCAGCCCTCAGTCACTCACTGAAACTATGATCCCTCCCCACTGCTCTATTTATTAGAGGAAAGTCCATGGATGCAACAACCATTCCGTTTATCTAATCATCAGAGTTCTTCAGGCATTCAGGTGAGAAAAATTTAGTTTTTGCCCAACAGTGTTATTTGTGGGAACAGTGGCGGGGAGAGGTGTGCTGTTTGTACAGTGTTCCATTTGCTCAGAGATGTCATTCATTCATTATATTTACAAACCAACAGGAAGGATTGAAAGAAGGTGGCGGGGCCAACTCTGACCCTTGCGAGACAGAAAAACTTATTTGCATATCAATTCAGGTAATTATATCACTGCAAACAATTGTTTTGACATAAAAGGTTAAATCCCATCTAAATAATACATATGAAAATAAAGTCTATTGAAGCTGGGACAGGCATATGCTACATACACACTTGAGATAAGAGTCTTTGGAAAATGCAAGATCACAGACCAATTTTACCCCCTTCCATGTAGTATGAGAGCCATACTCTACACCAGGGGTGCCCAATAGGTCGATCGCGATCTACCGGTAGATCGCAACCGCCTATTTGGTAGATCGCGGTCATGTAAAATTTTGCGGCCGACAGCTGTCAGAATCTGCTGCCAGCCGCTGGCCAATCGGAAGAGGCGGAGAGGAGAGTGGCGGTACAGCGGGAGAGGACGACGCTGCAGCAACGTCATAGCTGGGGGCGGTGCTGGGCACAACGCGTCAATGCACGCTGCCCGCCGCCCCCTTCGCTCGCTGGACTTCGGAGTTAGAGTGCCCATCTGCACTCGCAGCGCGGCTGAAGAAGGGGAGACCAGGAGGAGCCCCAGATACAGCCGCTGGAACTGGAGGGAGGTGAGTGGCCCCTACACCTACCTACACTATACCTGGCTAACTATACTGAAGGCACCCACACCTAACTACTCCATACCTGGCTAACTATACTGAAGGTCCCTGCACCTAACTGCACTATGCCTGGTTAACGATAATGAAGGTCCCTGCACCCAACTACACTATACCTGGCTAACTATACTGAAGGCACCCACACCTAACTACTCCATACCTGGCTAACTATACTGATGGTCCCTGCACCTAACTGCACTATGCCTGGCTAACTATAATGAAGGTCCCTGCACCTAACTACACTAAACCTGGCTAACTATACTGAAGGTCCCTGCACCTAATTACACTATACCTGGCTAACTATACTGAAGGTCCCTGCACCTAACTGCACTATACCTGGCTAACTATAATGAAGGTCCCTGCACCTAACTACACTATACCTGGCTAACTATAATGAAGGCATCCACACCCAACTACTCTATACCTGGCTAACTATACGGAAGGCACCCACACCTAACTACACTATACCTGGCTAACTATACTGAAGGTCCCTGCACCTAACTGCACTATACCTGGCTAACTATAATGAAGGCACCCACACCTAACTACACTATACCTGGCTAACTATACCGAAGGCACCCACACCTAACTACACTATACCTGGCTAACTATACTGAAGGCACCCACACCTAACTACACTATACCTGGCTAACTATACTGAAGGTCCCTGCACCTAACTGCACTATACCTGGCTAACTATACTGAAGGCACCCACACCTAACTACACTATACCTGGCTAACGATACTAAAGGCACCCACACCTAACTACACTATACCTGGCTAACTATAATGAAGGCACCCACACCTAACTACACTATACCTGGCTAACTATACTGAAGGCACCCACACCTAACTACACTATACCTGGCTAACGATACTGAAGGCACCCACACCTAACTACACTATACCTGGCTAAATATAATGAAGGCACCCACACCTAACTACACTATACCTGGCTAACTATACCGAAGGCACCCACACCTAACTACACTATACCTGGCTAACTATACTGAAGGCACCCACACCTAACTACACTATACCTGGCTAACTATACTGAAGGTCCCTGCACCTAACTGCACTATACCTGGCTAACTATACTGAAGGCTCCCACACCTAACTACACTATACCTGGCTAACGATACTGAAGGTCCCTGCACCTAACTGCACTATACCTGGCTAACTATACTGAAGGCACCCACACCTAACTACACTATACCTGGCTAACTATAATGAAGGTCTCTGCACCTAACTACACTATACCTGGCTAACTATACTGAAGGCACCCACACCTAACTACACTATACCTGGCTAACTATACCGAAGGCACCCACACCTAACTACACTATACCTGGCTAACTATAATGAAGGCACCCACACCTAACTACACTATACCTGGCTAACTATACTGAAGGCACCCACACCTAACTACACTATACCTGGCTAACTATAATGAAAGTCCCTGCACCTAACTACACTATACCTGGCTAACTATAATGAAGGCACCCACACCTAACTACACTATACCTGGCTAACTATACTGAAGGCACCCACACCTAACTACACTATACCTGGCTAACTATAATGAAGGCACCCACACCTAACTGCACTATACCTGGCTAACTATAATGAAGGCACCCACACCTAACTACACTATACCTGGCTAACTATAATGAAAGTCCCTGCACCTAACTACACTATACCTGGCTAACTATAATGAAGGCACCCACACCTAACTACACTATACCTGGCTAACTATAATGAAAGTCCCTGCACCTAACTACACTATACCACTATACCTGGCTACCTATACTGAAGGCCAATAATACCTATCTACCTATACTGAAGACACGTATACCTGCTACCTAAATGTTGGTAGAGCTCCTGGACTCGGCAAATTTTAAAGTAGCTTGCGAGCCGAAAAAGTGTGGGCACCCCTGCTCTACACAGTCTATTCTATTGAGCTGAACTTCCCATCAGATAAAAACTTTGCAAGATGCTGTACACATTCAAAAGATCAGTATCTGCAAAAGATCCATTCCTGCAAAATGCATTCTAAAGGCCCATACACACGTCGGATTTTACCGAATGACGGGTCGTTTGAACGTCCCGTCGTTCAGTCGTCCGCACGCCAAATCGGACGTGTGTACAGACTGTCGTTCGGGTGATAAGACTGGTTTTGAGCGATCCGCCCGTCAAGACCAGTCTTATCACCCGAATGACAGTCTGTACACACGCCCGATTTGGCGTGCGGACGACTGAACAACGGGACGTTCAAACGGCCCGTCGTTCGGAAAAATCCGAAGTGTGTATGGGCCTATAGTCTATGATATCTGCAGATCTCAATACACACCTTGTTTAACAGACATTCATCTGCAGATCTGACAATCATCTGCAGATCTGAAGATCCATCCTGGTGGATCTGATCTGCAGATGAAGGTCTGTTAAACAAGGTGTGTATTGAGATATGCAGATTTTTTGCAGATACTGATCTTTTGAATGTGTACAGCATCTTTGTGTACAGCATCTTGCAAAAATTGTATCTGATGGAGAGTTCAGCTCAATAGAATAGACTGTAGCGTATGGCTCTCATACTACATGGAAGGGGGTAAAATTGGTCTGTGATCTTGCCTTTTCCAAAGACTTTTATCTCAAGTGTGTATGTAGCATAAGTCGGCACAGCAGTGGTGCAATCCGAACTCCCAACACAATGACAGGAACCAGGGAGGTAACAAGCCACACTCGCTATACTACACAAAATGGCTTTTCTAATAGGCAAGAAAGCAGGGCAGTGTTCTACTCACAGCACTAGCTCTTTTTTTTTTTTTTTTTGCATGAGTAGTGTCTGAATCACACACCTGAAACAAGCAAGTGACAAATCCAGTTGAATTCAAAGATCTGATCTGCATGCCTTTTCAGGGTCTGTGGCTCAAAGTATTAGAAGCAGAAGATCAGCAGGATGCCAGGCAACCGGTATTATTTAACCTCTTGAGGACCAGAGGTTTATACCTGCCACCCCCACCCCCCTAGTAACCAGGCCATTTTTTTTTTTTTAATTCAGCACTTCGCAACTATAAGAGTTTATTGCTCGGTCATACAACTTAGCACCTAAATTAATTTTACCCCCTTTTCTTCCCACTAATAAAGCATTCTTTTGGTGGGATCTGATTGCTGCTGCAATTTAATTTTTTTTTATTAATAAGAATAGAGTAAAAAATTTTTATAAAAAAAATATTTTTTTTTCTCCCCCTTCCCCTTTAATTTGTCCCTAGACTACAATACATACACTACATATACACATGTCTATGAAAGGGATTAGATTGTGAGCCCTTCGAGGGACAGTTAAAGAGGAACAATTAAATTACTCCGTTCAGCATAAAGAGAGATTATGCGTATTTTTGAACGGCATTGGTACATTTTGATAAATGATCCGAAGATCAATACAATAGTTACACCGGAACCCAAAATTGCTTTTAAGAGGGCGCCATCTCTCCGGAACCTTATAGTTCGGAGTCATTTTCGTGGCATTGAATCAACACGCGCCCACTGCAATGTCACTGATACATGTGGTTGTGGTGGTTGTAGTGTTTGTCGGTTTTTGCCTGTGGGGAGGGAGGTTTTACTCCCCAACGGACATCGCTGGCAATTGCAACACTTTGTTAACTGTAACACTGTTTGTGGTATACCTCATCTATTGCCAGTGTGGAGCGTTCTACATTGGCAAAACGGGCCGTGATCTAAAAAGCAGGATTGGTGAACATCTCACCAATATTAGGAGTGTTACATCCACCACACCAGTGGCAAGACACTTTAAATCGATGCATGGGGACGACTATCGTGGTTTACAAGTTGTCGGCCTCGATCATATACACACGACAATTAGGGGGAGGGGGGCAACTATGATCGGTTGCTTCTCCGGAAAGAATCACAATGGATTTTCGAATTGAAAGCCACTGACCCTCCTGGTCTAAATGACTCAGTTGGATATGCGGCATTTCTGCCAGCCTGATTTATTTTGTTGTTGGTCGGGCCTCTTCTCCCATCTCCCTGCGCCCCGGTTTCTTTGGTCATGCCGCCTTCAGTTTTTTCAGTGCGCCGCAGTGGCGTATTTTGAGGGGTGCAGGCATGGCTAGTGCCATGGGCACCATAGCACCCATGGGTACCATGCCTGCCCCATTCTGTGCTGCCCGCTGTCTCCTTATTGCTGCCTTAGATCAGCGCTGCCGCTGTCCCCGCTGCCTTCCTGTCAGACGCATCATTGGCGTGCGTCAGGTGCAGGGGACGCACCACTTACCAGCAGGGAGGGGGGGGAAGTTGCAGCAAGCTGCTGCTTGTAATATTAAATATACTCTTAGATCAGGCTGGAGCCTGATCTACATTTCCTCCTGCCCGGAATAACAGCTTCAGCTCTGGGCACTGCTGAGCTGTTAGCACAGACAGAGGAACTGGAGGAATGTGAGCCCGTCCAGCTCCCCCCTCCCTCGGGAAAATGAGGACGCCGGGAGAAGAGGAGAGAGAAACAGACGCACGTGCACAGGAGACAGCGTGACCGAGTGCTGTGAGATGGAGGTGCTTATTTAATGTATGCATAGTGTGTGGAAAAGGCTGCTTTTTGTATGTGTGTACTAGATGTGTGTGCTGATGCATGGATCTGTGTGTGGATATGGCTGCTGGTATGTGTGTGCTGATGCATGGATCTGTATGTGGAAATAGCTGCTTATATGTGTGTGCTGATGCATGGATCTGTGTGTGCATATGTATGGATCAATGTATAAATGGCTGCTTGTATGTGTGTGCATGTGTAGGGATCCGTGCATAAATTGCTGCTTGTATGTGTGTGCATGTGTAGGGATCCGTGCATTAATGACTGCTTGTATGTGTGTGCATGTGTAGGGATCCGTGCATAAATTGCTGCTTGTATGTGTGTGCTGTATTTGTATGTGTGGTGTATCTGACTATACGTAGTATAAATGTATGGTGTGTGTAAATGCATGTGTGTCTTTGTGATGTGCATGTACACAAAAAAAAAAAAAAAAAAAAAAAAAAATTATCTCTCTCTATCTATATCTATCTGGTACTTATCCGTTAGCCGGGCGCATCCGGCAGGTGGCGCTAATTACTATTCCCCCTCCAGGCCGACATGGATAGTAGGGAAAGATGCAACTCTGGTGGAGTTTTGTCACCACCTAGAGGATGCGCCCGGCTAACGGATAAGTACTATCTATATCTATCTATATCTCTATATCTATCTATATCTACATCTCTATATCTATATCTATCTCTCTATATCTCTCTATCTATCTATCTCTATATCTATAATATTTGTGTACATGCACATCACAAAGGCATATATAGGCTGTATATAGAGATGTTTTCCACCTTTATGGGGCCCCTCCCTCGTGTCCAGTGTTGCACCCCTCCTTTACCCCCATATATCATTGCCAGTAAACCCCCATCCTCCCCTTCATTAGCAAAGCGTGGTTAACATAATCACGGAAGTGGGCTCCCATGTGCCTGTACTGTACTGATAGCAAGCTGGCTACAGTGTGTGCTGATCTCTGCTACCTCCAGTATGTACAGTATAAGCTCCTATTCTGTGCCTGTACTGATAGTAAACCAGTTGCAGTGTTTACTGATCTCTGCAACCCCCAGTATGTACTGTATGAGCTGTTACTCTGTGACTGTATTGATCGTAAACTAGCTGCAGTGTGTGCTGATCTCTGCTACGCCCAGTATGTACTGTAAAGCTGTTACTCTGTGCCTGTATTGATTGTAAACCAGCTGCAGTGTGTGCTGATCTCTGCTACCCCCAGTGTGTACAGTATAAGCTATAACTTAACCAGACAACCAATGTGAGAAAGAATGCTGTCTTTACTGGTGAACGGGGCTCTGACCGTGTGTGGGGGGAGGGCGCAATTTCAGTGTTTGCCATAGGCGCTATTTTGCCCAGATACGCCTCTGGTGCGCCATGTCTGTGGATGGGTGGCCTTGATCGGTCTGGGGTTTGGGCCCTCCTCCTGTAGCATTGCCGCATATGGCATGTTTATTTTGTGAGTATTAATTATCTTCTTACTGTGCGAGTTTAGCACTATTATTGGGGACGTCTGACCTTAGGTTTAGGTTGTATTTATGATGTCTCTGGTTGTATACAATAAAAAGTCCCTCTATCATGTTAGCTCCAGCTTAATAGACTTAGAAATTACACTTTGTTGCTCCTTATTTAGGCATTATTTAAGTTATGAGTTGTATGTATGTTGTGTGTGTAAGTGCTATCTGTCTGCACCGCCCAGTTGTGGCCACTCACCATCCTTCACTGTTTGCCATCTGCGTGTGAGCCTTTCCACACGCTGGAGCTGTTTACATCTTTTCCCAGCTCCTCCTTACAGTGCCTGATTGGTTGTTGCCTTCTGGGGGTGGACCATGCACACGCTTGCCTGTTTGGATGGCTGCGTGTTGCGTATTTAGGCAGGGCACGCACATGACGTTAACCACACCACCCTTCGAAAAAGCCGGAAGTCCCGGCGAAACATCTCAGGGCGCCTGGCGTGCTTTGGATGCCGCACATGCTGTTGAGCCAGACTCGCCCTCCGCCGCTCTCCGCTGGTTGCTGCTGGTTATCCCATGTTCCTGCTTCCATCTATCAGCTGCTGCTGGTGACAACAAGTGGATTAACAGCTAGGATCCTACACCGTGGCAAGTGGACCTTTTACGGACTGCAGCGTCTCTCCCCTAGCTGTGAGCTCCGGCAGTGGGTTGAGGGACCTGGAACACAAGTTGTGCCCCATGAATACCGTCGCCCGGAGTGGGTATAGTATACGGTTTCCATTCATTTATATCGCCTTGTGAACTGTCCATGTGCACGGTGTGGCTATATTGCTCCTTGCTTCTGCTTGCATGAGCTTTCCCATTAATCCAAGATTTGGCCTCCTTTCCTGGGTCATTCAACCTACTTCATATGCAATTTAACAGCTTGCTAATAGACTGTGTTTTTTAACGCTGCAGCTTGCATCAGAGTTTTGATTGAGCAGGACACCTCTATTGTGCTACATTGGACTGGCCATTCTACTTTTGGGATCCCTGACCACATTAGGTGGTCTCAGCTAGGAGCTGTTGTGTGTGGATGTGTGAGCTGTTATTACGCTGATTATTTGGCAGCAGTATGTGTGCAACATTTTTTAATGTTTTTGTAAAAGCTTAATTAAAGTTTTTGCATTTTTATACATAAGGCTGTACTTATTGCACATGCCTCCCAACCCCCCATTTCCCTTGATTTTTACGTTACGATTCCCAACTTCATGCTGAAATTACTGAAATGAAATGACAATTAAGTTCAGAGCTGTGGTACAGTGTGAAACTGGACAATAATGCCAAGTACACATCATACAATTTTCCATTAGATTTACCTGCCATATCGATTATTTCCAACATGTCCGATCTGAATTTCGATTGATTTTTCGATCAATTGTTAGATTAACCTTCCAGGTCAATTTTCCGATCATTTTTAATCTTTTTTTGATCATTTTTTCCATCGATTTTTGTTCAGTTCTATGAATATCGATTAAAAAAATCTCACCAGATCGGGATCGTCTGCGCAAGCGCCGCTGTCAATCACACGCACGTAGTCAGGAGCGCCGTGCGCAGTACACTCCACACTACGTGCGAGTGATTGACAGTGGCGCTCGCTCAGGTGCAGTAGATGCCGACCTTGCGTCTGCACCGGAGGGGAACGGGACTGGCGGCGACCAGCCAGCTTTGCACGGGTCACCGCTGCGTACTGGAGGGAGTTGAACCAACGTCGTAGGCACAGGAGGACTCCAGGGGGCTACAGGAAGCCCCAGGGAAGTTAAAATAATTTTTTTTTAATCAAATTAAGCCTCCCTTTAACTATATTTTAGGGAACTGCAAGTCTCGGCATGCTCTGAGAGGACTTGCTGGCCTGTGTTTTCAAAGGCTTTGGGCTCGTTTCCATTTAGCAATGCAGCAGCTCTGCGTTGCCCGTGACTGTAACTGGGGCAGTGCTTGCGATCCCATTGATAATGGGATCGTGGCCGCAATCGCCCCAAAATGTAGGCACTAATTCAGTGATAAATCGCAATGCATGTATGGAAACACCAGAGAGTGCAGTCTATGCACTGTCTGCTGCGATTGCGTTTCCATAAGTGCGTCTGAAAGTGCGCAAGTGTAAAGGAGCCCTTAATGTTTGGCTTTCAAGGGTTAAGGGCTTGTTCACACTATGCGCATTTGCAGATTTTTTTAAGCGCTGGCGATATCGGAAATCGCTCTGAAAGCACTTGTGCAATGATTTCCTATGGGAGTGTTCATACATGAGCATTCCGCTTACTATTAAATCGCAAGTGCGCTACCTGTACCATTTTTTGAGCAGTTTGTGATCAATAGAAAATATAGGGAAACCGCAACGTTTTTGAAAAAGCACTTTAATTGCGATTTCCTGAGTGGTTTAATGAATGAATACTTTGTATTTATTTATTTATGGGTACAAGAGTTCACAAAGTGCCAAAATTAATCGCAGAGTAACAGCGCTTAGAAAAGCGCTTTTCACAAAAACGCAACCCCCACCCAATCGAAAAAAAAAATGCGTAGAAAAAATCCCAATACGAACGCTAACACGAGCGGAACGCAATTTGAACAAGACCTTAGAGAGGAGTAAAGGAGGAGGACAAATGTCAAGAGGAGAGCTGACTAATATTTACACAGATCCCAGGTTACAGCTGGTCAGAGAGATATATCTGCAGACCAGGATTCTTGACTGTGTGCTGTCAGGTATTACACAAGCAGCTCTCTCTGCAGCCAAGGTTACCCTCTCTCTGTCAGCTGCCATCATGTGATTCCCCTGCATCTTTCCATAGTGTGTGTGATGCCTCTCTCATGCTGCCAGCCTGCAGAAGTATGTAGATTCCTAATCTTTGCCCCATCTTCTTTCCTTACAAACAGGCAGCCTCCAAATATCAGGCTGTGAAGTTTCTTATGGGAGGAGGGAAAGAAGCTCAGTATCAGAAGCATACCTTACTTCTATCTAGCCAAGGAAGCTGTACAGAGTGGCTACACATGATTCACAGCTTCGGGCTGCACCACCTGAAATGAAGGGGGAGGGGGGTGGGGAACATTTGCCCATAGAATACTCTGCTCTGTTGCAGAACCTTACACCCCCTTCAGCATTATATTCCAACTAGGTATCAGGGCCAGGGGGAGATATAAGAAAAAAATAAAAGGGATACATAATTTGCTAATTTTGGCAGATGTCTTGCTGCCCCTCAAAACGTGTAGTCCATGGTGCCCTCCTGTGCCTTGCTGGGATGCCCTGGCTGTGCATAATAAATCAATCAGCTGATGCTCACATAAAAAGCTGCAGCATCCTTGATAACAGGCAGCGTGTGCAGTCTATTGACACTAGATCTCCACTCTGCAGGGAGGAGGAGATGATGCAGTAATCCTCAGCTCAGATAGAGCCTCTAGTGATGGTTTTCACACGTCACTACCCATGAGGCAATGGGGCTAATTAATATACAGCCGTGGATGAAAATCTCCTGATGGGCGTGGCTAAAGTATTAAAGGGGTAAAATATATATATATATATATATATATATATATATATATATATATATATATATATAGTTCAAATTCTAATAAAAACCAGGTTTTATCCCTATAATGTGGATGTGATCTATACACAGGCGGTGAGCAGGTGAGGAGCTTACAGTTCCTCTTTAAAGAGAATCTGTATTGTTAAAATCACACAAAAGTAAACATACCAGTGTGTTATGGGACATCTATTACCCTCTGTCACAATTTCGCCGCTCCCCGCCGCATTAAAAGTAGTTAAAAACAGTTTTTAAAAGTTTGTTTGTAAACAAACAAAATGGCCACCAAAACAGGAAGTAGGTTGATGTACAGTATGTCCACACATAGAAAATACATCCATACACAATCAGGCTGTATACAGCCTTCCTTTTGAATCTCAAAAGATAATTTGTGTGTTTCTTTCCCCCTGAAGCTCACTGAAGAGTTACAAGCTGATTGTTTGTTTACTCTTGCAGACAGCTCTGCCCGTTTGTCTGTAATTCTGCAGTATATCAGTATAGGTCCGTACACACGCCGGACTTTAGGCAACGACGGACCCGTCGTTGCCTCCCGCTGGGTGGGCGTGCCAGCGACAGTCCGGCGTGTGTACGCTCTGTCGTCAGACTGATACGGCTGTTTCTGAGCGATCCGCCCGGCGGATCGCTCAGAAACAGCCGTATCAGTCTGACGACAGAGCGTACACACGCCGGACTGTCGCTGGCACGCCCACCCAGCGGGAGGCAACGACGGACCCGTCGTTGCCTAAAGTCCGGCGTGTGTACGGACCTTTAGGCTCATCAGTATGTGAACAGAGGATGTATCCAGCTTGTAAAAGATAAGAGAGCAGAGAAAAGCTGGCTAATGTAAATAACACACACACACAGGGGAGTGTGCATAGAGGGGGCATGCATAGCAGATCACACTGAAGAGTTGGCAGCCTTCCAGACACAGGACGACAAGTCCGACAGGGGAAAGATAAGCTGATTTATTACAGAGATGGTGATAGTATAAAGTGCTGCAGTAAGCCAGAGCACATTATAATAGGTTTAGGAACCTGTAGGATGGTAGAAAACACAATGACATATTTGTTACAGAGTCCCTTTAAGTGACAAGGACATCCTTTGTACAGCGCTGTACACTTTTTTTGTCTTATGCTGGGTACACACGATGCGATTTCCCGCTCGATTGATTATTTCTGACATGTTCGATAGTGTTTCGATCGATACAGCCTTCGATTTTGCATACTTAACATGCAAAATCGACGGCTGTACCGATCAAAACCCGATCGAACATGTCGGAAATAATCGATCAATCCTGCGGATCGAGCTGGAAATCACATCGTGTGTACCCAGCATTAATATCAGCCTACCAGCTCCAATCATGGTGGGCAGGCTGATCATGGTGATCTGCTTTGTTGACAGCCGGGAACATGCACGTGTGCCAGTGCTCGTTCCCTGCTAATCTCGCGTCTCACGAGATGACGCCACTTGGCGTTAGCGAGACGCGAGAGAGCCACACTCCTGCTGCCGATCGACGTTAGGCGGTCGGGAGGTGGTTAAAAAGAAATAAATATGACAGCCTCCATTAGCCCTCTCTGAGTATGTGATTTTTTTTTTTTTAGCATGTGGACATTTGTAATGCCAACACTTTCCCAGTTCCTAAGGAGTGATGTAAGTACTTTATACATTAGTGCTGCTCAAGTTTCGGAAATGTGTACTTTGTTTCTTGATGTAATGTCTTAACTTATGTGAAGGAATGTTTATTATGGTAGTTATATGCATAGTTGCAAATGTTACCAACAGCTTTTTCATGCACCATAGACTGGTTAAAGTGATTATCTGGAATTACACACCTGCATTTCAAGATATCTAGGATCCTTTTGTTTCTGCTGCAGTTCTTCTTGAAGTTGCTCATCCACGCCTGTGTTTCTAAAGCCATATTTAGATATGGATATAGGTATATCATCATCGTCATCCCAGGCATCTTTCACTGGAATTGCAGGTTCTCTGAACTGAGAAGCAGCAGAGTTTCTGTGGGAGAAAACCAAATATAAGTATAAGGAGTCCACGTACATGCCTAATACACGTTATACTTCGGAAACCACTCAAGAGATGAATGTGGTACATAATATCTCAAAATACATGGACTAATGTAACATCTGGATGATCTAACATTTCCTAAAAATAAGCATGAAATGTACACAGTACAGATAACATTCTATAATTTCTTAAGGTAATTCACACAAAAATTATGAAAAGTATACCAGGAATCTTGTGAAGTGGAAGGAGCATAGCTGATGAACTAAACAAAAAATAAATACATTTAAAAAAAAAAAGTGAAAAAAGAAGTGAAGACCGGAGCACTTTCAAAGTGTCCATGAAAGATGAGCGAGTCTTCTTATCTTGTATCTACGACTGTCAAGAGGCTACCATTATTAACAATTTCGTAAAGGGGCACTATTGCGAAAATCGTAAAATTTTAAATGCACGTAAACACAAAAATTAGTGTTTCTTCCAGAGTAAAATGAGCCATACATTAGTTATCTCCCATGTTGCATTCACTTACAGTAGGGAGTATAAATCGGACAGAACCAACAGGTTTTGAATTAGCCCATCTCCTCATGGGGGGTTCTCAGTAGGCCTGAACGATTTTCGGTTTTTAAACCGAAATCGTGATCAGCGGCATGACGATCTTGAGATCGTCAATGCCGCGGTGCCGCCTCTACCTGCTCTTCTCCGGCCAGTGCTGCTCCAGTAGTCCCGATCCCCTTGCTGTATTGCACGGAGAGCCTCTGTGAATAGGCGGGCAAACGTTGCCCAGCAATGATGGCCGCCAGGAAGTGACATGATGTTAGGCCCCAGCGTTACTGGGTGAAACGCTGGTGATCTAGGAGCTGTGCGACTCTTCCTTTCCGAATTCGGTAAGCTCGCTCCAGGCTCATGCACTCTTTTCCTTCCACCACCACTTGACCCGGGTCTCCCTAGTCTGGACAGCGTGTTTCACGCTGTCTATAGCCTATCTTTTCCTCTGCCTTACTTTTCCCACGCTGATTCATTTTACCCTTCAGAGTTTTCTTCGGTTTACACTCATTAGGCTTGATTCACAAAGCGGTGCAAACTGTTTAGCACGGGTGTGCTAAACAGTTAGCACGTGAAGTTCTGTTCGCGGACTTTTGCGTGCGCAATTTGCCGCGATTCGTGGCAAATTGCGCACGCAAAAGTCTGCGATCGCGCGAATCGTGGCACATTGCGCGCGCAAAAGTCCGCGAACGACACTTCACGTGCTAACTGTTTAGCACACCCGTGCTAAACAGTTTGCACCGCTTTGTGAATCAAGCCCATTTTCTACCTCATGCACACAGCACTTTTTATGTACCTATTAGGTGACTATTATCTACCTCAGACACTACACACTTTATAGATTATGGTACTGCATGTACTGTTCACGGTTTATTTGTTCATCCATCATGGTCACATTATCGTTGCATTTGTAATGGAATGAGCTACTGATTGATTATTTATTATTGTTTGACTGGCATATGGTGATTTGTTTTTGGACTATTGCCAGCACCGTGAATTTATTCATTGCACTATACTCCTATTAATTGTTTTTAATGATCATTCGTGATACAATAAAGATTGATGATTTGTTAGTATACAGTGAGTGGCGCAGTGTTTTGGAGCATCCTTTGTTTCTTTGTTGCTAAATGCAGCTGAGGAGCTGGGGGGTCAGGGACCCTCGTGCAGGCGCGGGATAGCGGCGTTTTAGCAGGGGCACACATGCCCCTGCTATATATGAGAGCTGAAGCGAGATTTAGTCTCGCTTCAGTGTCTCTTTAAGTACTTTGCAGTACTGGTCAGAGTCTTAAAGGCATGCCCATGAGAGGTTCTCGGAGTCCCTTTAAGCATTAATGGCTTAGCTTAAATGCTGCTATCCCGTGGCAAAACGAGACTTTAATCGCCCCCGAATACCGGGGCAAATTGCGGGGTTTCTTCCTGTTGGAGGCAGAGCTATGAGCTGTAGCTCTGCCTCCATTCGCATCAATCTCCTGCGGATCTCCGCCTCCTTTCACTGAGAGGGGCGGGAGGAGGCGGAGATCGACGCGAATGGAGGCAGAGCTACAGCGCTAAGCTCTGCCTCCCTGGGCAGCAAAATCCACAACTTTGAAAGACATGGATTTTTGCCCCAGTATTTGGGGGTGAGTAAAGCCTTGTTTTGCTGCGGGATAACAGTGGTTCAGCTAAGCCATTAATGCTTAAAGAGACTCTGAAGCGAGAATAAATCTCGCTTCAGAGCTCATAGTTAGCAGGGGCATGTGTGCCCCTGCTAAAACGCCGCTATTGCGCGGCTAAACGGGGGTCCCTTCACCCCCAAATCCCCTCCGTGCAGCCGGAGAGCGCTTCCGCATTGGGGCAGGGCTAACCGCCGCAGCCCTGCCTCATGCGCGTCTCTCCGGCTGCACGGAGGGGATTTGGGGGTTAAGGGACCCCCGTTAAGCCGCGGGATGGCGGCGTTTTAGCAGGGGCACACACGCCCCTGCTATCTATGAGGTCTGAAGCGAGATTTATTCTCGCTTCAGACTCTCTTTAAGAAGACTGCCGGGGGAGGAAAAAAAAAAAGGTAATTTAGGAGGCTTCAGCTTCTGGAGTCAGAATTGGGGTCCGTGGTTTCATAAACTGAGGAGACAGATGAACAGACTCCACAGCCCTGCACCACACGTCCCTTTTACTAAAATTACCCTAAAAAGGTTTATGCACCTATAACCACTGCTAGGCATATGCATCAAAAGTCTATTTGGAAGCTCCCATATGCAGAGTGGGTGCACTTCACTGACCCTCACAGGGGATTGACAGTATCTGTTTATTGCTATACACACAATGTTCTGCAGCACAGAGAACACCTAGTAACAGAAAGCTTTATAGAAAGAGAGGTTTTTGAGTGCAGACATCTTTCCTTTCATAACAGTTCACAACAAAAGCACTATGCCTCAGCATACATGGTTTAATCTACAAGGACAATGACAATGCGTTAACCTTTCATTTTCAGTCGCCCACCAGCAGTCTTCATACAGAGTTGGCTTCACAACAGTATTCTGTGTCTGTACAGAGTTGAGCAGACGTGTGATTTGTAGTTCTCTGGATTCATCCATGCGTACCACGGCTCTCTGAAAACACAATTGTATTAATAAATTAATATATGCAGTGGTTAGCATCATCAGGGTACCAGATCCTGCTATGTGGGTAAAGCTCACATTTGCTTGATTTTTCCATGTTCTATCTGGGTCTTTTCATTTTTTCCCCTAGTACATAGTAATAGACTCAATTTAGACATGCCGGTCTTTGTCAATCAGGGATAGGAACATTAGACTGTAAGCAAGTATGAAGACTTAATATTCACTCAGATGCTGAGAAATGTCAGAGCTGTATAAATAAGTAATCATAATGCAGCAGGCTGTCTCACAAAATAACATATACTGGTATGTCATATACTTTACTGTTCAGATAGATGCGAAAACGCTTACATGCATACTGGTGTTGGTGACTCACTCATTTGCAAAACTTTTTGTTATCTACCTAATGCTGGGAATACACGGTACGTTTTTTTGAGGCTCGATGATCCCGCCCGATTGATTCCCTGCTCGATTTTGTGCCCGATTCTCACCTTCCATTTGTTTTTCTTATCTTTTCCCATTGTTCCCCATGCAAAATCGAGCGTGGAAACGATCGGGTGCGAGATTATCTGTCGAGCCATCTAAATGGCTCAAAATCTAACTGTGTATTCCCAGCATTAGGTATCAATGATGATGGACCGTTTTTAGCAGGTCTGTGGAGTCCGTACAAAAATCATCCGACTCCAGGTACCCAAAATTGCTCCGGCTCCCCAGCCCTGGTTTTTACTGACAGTGTTTAAGAAGCCTATGACTACGGTAGGGACAGTTAATAAAACTAGCAGGGCTGTGGAGTCGGGGTTGGAGCAATTTTGGGTACCAGGAGTCGTAGTTGGAACCGGTGGTTTCATAAACTGCGGAGTCGGAGTTGTAGTCGGATGATTTTTGTACCAAATCCACAGCCCTGGCAAATATTAGCGAGAAATGACCTTACGCGAGAGCTGAGCCTTGCCAAGAGAGAGTTCTCGGAGAAGATGAAACAGAACCTGCAATCGAATGACTCACGAGTTGTTTGGAAAGGGCTGAAGGCTGCAACTAACTACAAGCCTCCCCCCCAACATGCATCTCCCAGCTCCGAGCTGGCGGAAAAACTAAGCAACTTCTACTGCAGGTTCGAGCGGCAGGCAGACCCGGAGGGGCACCCACGGCTGCACACTCTCCCTCCGCCCCCGTAAACAGTGCCCCTAGCAGGGGTGTTCTGGTGGTGGACGAGGCGGATGTCCGGCGCCTCCTGTCAACACTAAACACCAGGAAGGCCTCTGGCCCTGATGGCGTATCTCCAGCGTGCCTTAAAACCTGCTCATGGCAACTTGCTCCAATCCTCTCCACCATCTTCACCAAGTCATTGGAGGAAGGCAAAGTCCCCACTTGTTTCAAGCGGTCAACCATCATACCTGTCCCTAATGCTGCGTACACACTGGCGACTATGGTCGTTTGAAACAGCTCATTAACGATCGTTCCGCCGACAATTGGGGAAAGAACTTTACCCACCGATCATTAACACGAACGACATCGGGAAGATGGAAATATCCAACCTGACGGATCATATGTACCGACAATCGTTACAAAACTATAGTGTGTACAGACATCGGCCGAGAACGATCGTTACAAGGGCCAATGCGCCTGCGTTGAATTCTGCCCAGCTTCAGTACTTCCTTTGTAGCGCGGCCGTAAAGATTGTTACTTTGCTCATTTCAATTAAACTGTTTTCAAGTTAACAATCATATATTTGTATTTATTGTAACTCCATGTCAGTGTTTTTTTTCTATTTTATATAAATATGTACGCAACATTTCCTTCTGATCGTTCTTTTCTGCGAGAACTATCGTTAAAATGTGTATGATGATCGCTGCATCCCATCGTTGCATTCCAATCTTTCCAATATCTTTCTTCTGGTAACTATCGTTCCTTGCAAACGATAGTTATCGCAGGTGTGTACGTAGCATAAGAAACATGATGTCTCTGACCTCAACAACTTTAGGCCTGTAGCCCTGACGTCCGTCATCATGAAGACCCTGGAGAAAGTGGTCCTATCCATCCTCAAGGTTTCCATTCTGCCCCTACTGGACCCACTCCAGTTCGCTTATAGGACAAACAGGTCCACCGACGATGCCATAAACATCTGCTTGGAATTCGTCCACGAACATCTTGACAAACCTGATGCGTATGCCAGAATACTGCTCCTGGACTTTAGCTCAGCATTTAACACCATTTGCCCACGCATTCTCCAGGAGGATTTGGCTGCACTTGGGGTCCATCCCATCCTTCGCCTATGGATCATGGACTTCCTCTCCAAACAGGTCCCAGGTCGTCAAGCTAGGGGATATCTACTCGAGTGAGAAGATCACCAACACTGGGGCCCCCCAAGGCTGCGTCCTGTCCCCACTGCTATTCTCCTTATACACGAATAACTGTAGGTCCACAGCGGGCTCTGTCAAGGTCATTAAGTTCGCCGACGATACCACCATTGTCGGTCTCATTACCAAGGACAACATTCAGGCATACCGGCAGCAGGTGGAGGTGATATGTCACTGGTGCAAAGAAAACAGTCTGGTGCTCAACACAGCCAAAACCGTTGAGCTGATCATCGACTTTAGGAGGTCTGCTACAACGCCTCCCCCAATCTACATCGATGGTACAGAAGTGGCTAGAGTGTCCTGCGCGCGCCTCCTGGGCACTACCATCGCATGTGACCTCAACTGGAGGCCCAAAATTACTGCCACTCAGAGGAAGGCCCAGCAGAGACTTTACTTCCTCCGGCAGCTTAGGAAGTTTGGCATGGCCCAGGAGATTCTGACATGTTTCTACACTGCCACAATCGAATTAATACTCTGCTCCCCAATCCTGGTCTGGTACGCGGGTGCCAACGCCAGCGACAGGCACAAACTACAGAGGGTCATCGAGTCGGCAGAGAAGATCGGGAGTCCCCTGCCCTCTCTTGCCCACTTGTACAACACAAGACTGCGCAAAAGGGCACTGAAGATTGCAAGTGACCCTTCTCACCCAGGTCACCGCTTCTTCAGCCCACTACCTCTGGGCAGGCGGCTGCGGGTCATATTCACCAAGACCACCAGACATAGGAACTCTTTTTTCCCTTCGGCTGTTAACCTCCTGAACTCCCTCCACATTTTTCCACCCGCCATTAGCGCTCCACCACCTGCTGAGTTTTGACTAGAGTAATGGTCTCTGGCAACCTGTCAAACGGACGTTAATTGCACTGCACTGATCATATATGTCTTCTCGTGCCACTTTCGGGAGAGCTTATTGTGTTCGCTATGTTTTTTGTGCTGCTGTTATTGTGTGTATGTATTATGCTTTTCCCTATCACTATTTTATGTTTTACTGTAGCCCTGTAAACAGCATCTTCTTTGAACTACTGCACCTCTGAGCTATGTATCGTGCCAAACCCAATTCCGGGCATGACCCAGTCATGCTTGGCGAAATAAATGATTCTGATATTAGACTAAGGAGTTGGAGTTGATGAGTCTGAGGCATTTTGGGTACCTGGAGTCGGAGTTGGAATCAGAGGTTTCATAAACTGAGGAGTCGGATGATTTTTGTACCGACTCCACAGCCCCGAAAACTACAGATGTCAGAACCCTCAGAAGGCTACAGTAGCACTCATGGAAACAAGTGCTCTCACGCAGTACGTAGCCATCCGTGTTCTGGAGCACTTGGGAAAGACCAGTGCTTCTGAGGGCTCACGGAGATGTTTTCGACCGGTTGGTCTAATGCTGGAGATACACGGTACGTTTCTGTACCGTGCATCGAGCAGCTGATACGGCAGCTGATAATATTCAGCTGGTCCGATCACGCTGCTCGATCCCCGCCAGTGGACAATGGCAGGGAATCGAGCAGCTGATAAGGAGCGCCGGCGGGGACAAGCGGTAATCGATCCGCGCGAACGAGCGGGGACGCGGCGGGAGTCGATCCGGTGGCTAATCGGCCGCCGGAGCGACCCGTGTATTCCCAGCATAAAAGCAGCAACGGGGCTTACAGCGCAGGAAGGAGGGGACTAAGAGGAGACATGGAAGTATCCTACTGAGCCTTCCCTAGGTAAGACTTTTTTTACTCACTTCAGTTTTACAGGTTTGTTGTACTGTACTTTACAGGATTCAGACAGTTTCAATTTAAATTGGAATAGAAGTTTTCCAACAAGCTACTAATTTATACAGAAGAAGTCAAACCTGAAGGAACACCACATATGGAATTAAGCAAAGGAGGGTTTAATGAACCAAAATGTTTTAGATTATCCAAAACAGCCATTACTTGCTTTAACAACAGCTTTGCACGCCAACATTTTCTCAGTCAGCATTATGCGTCACCTGGAATGGTTTTTCAGGAGCCTTGAAGGAGTTCCTAGAGGTGCTGAGCACTTGTTGGCTGCTTTTCCTTCTCTATGCCGTACAACTAATCCCAAAATCATCTCAACTGGGTTTATTTAGGTTGTAGGATTGTGGACACCAGGTCATCTCATGTAGCACTACATTACTCTCCTTCTATGTCAAAAAGCCCTTACAAGAGTAATAAGTTCCCCCCCAAATGTTTTACTTTACATATATTTATAAAATTACCTGGTTGATCCTGCAGTGCCTGGCAAAAGAAAGGTGTCAGGCAGAGAGAAGTTCTCTTTCCGGCATACTTATTTTATTTATAAAGCACCAACATATTACGCAGCGATGGACATTAGTTTAGGTTACATACAATATTTAGGGGTGACATGCAGCAATATTACAATACAGGAATACAAGAAAAACCAGATCACGCAGCACAGTAGGAGTACAAGGTAATGCTTAGTCAGTGACTGGAGGGGAGCATGGAGATTAGGCAAGTTAGGTTCACTCAAATGCATAGAATGGGTGCACAGTAATGGAGGTGCATGATCAGGTAGGACACAAAAAGGAGGAGGACCCTGCCCAAAGGATTACAATCTAGAGGGAGAGGTAGGGACACGAAAGGTAGGGGACCAGATTTCAGCTGCGGGTTTAGAGCAAAAGTGAAAAGGTGAGTTTTGAGGGCCTTCTTGAAAATTTTGAAGGAGGGGCCTGCCCTAATACACAGAACATTTATATCGCGCTTTTCTCCTGGCGGACTCAAAGCGCCAGAGCTGCAGCCACTAGGACACGCTCTATAGGCAGTAGCAGTGTTAGGGAGACTTGCCCAAGGCCTCTTATTGAATAGTTGCTGGCTTACTGAACAGGCAGAGCAGAGATTCAAACCCAGGTCTCCTGCGTCAGAGGCAGAGCCCTTAACCATTACACTATCCATAGTGTTGGAGCAGCTCTTGAGAAGGTCTTGGAGGCGTGCATGGGACTGGGTGATGCAGGGGGGGGGGGGGGGGGTCAGGCGAAGTTCATTGGAGGAGCGGAGTGAACGGCTAAGTGTTTACTCTGAGTAAGATCGGAAATGTAGGTTGGACAGGTTTTGTGGACAGATTTGTAGGTCAGACACAGTATCTTGAATCTGATTCTAGACTAGATAGGAAGGCAGTGGAGGGATTCACGGAGGGGAGCCCCCGTGGTGGAGTGATGGGAGGAGTGAATAATTCTGGCTGCCGCATTCATGATGGACTGCTTGCACTTCTTCCTCACAGTGAAGTGTCACCATAGCAATGACTGATTTATCATTCCTAAATGGACCAAACACGCTGCCAGTCACACACATAGCATTGTTTAGTCAATGTAGGAGAGCAACAGTGACAGGTCATTAGAAGGGAAAAGGTGGGGAGAACTGCTAGCATGCTGGGCAGAGTGATTCCTTCTGTTCAGCAACTTCCACTTGCTAGGCACTGGGGGGAACTGATGTTGAACTATGAGTCTTGTACTTATAGGAACAATAGTTTTCCAATGGCAGTTCCTACCATCTTTCACCCCTTCCCGACTGCCTAACGATGAAAGGAGTCAGGAAGGTGGCAGCCCCAGGAGCACCCAACGCCGAAAGCCGTCAAGAGCAGTGGGTGAGGATTAGCAGGGAACACGCGTACGCATGTGTGATCGTTCCCTGCCATGACACGGAGAGGCGTTCAGCCTGCTGAAAACAGCCATTTACATGTACAACTATGCGATCTCCTGCAGCGCTGTACAGGGACAGCTCTGTCACTGAGCTGTCCCCTTGAGTGACTGAGGATGATCGCCTCTCATATATGAGAGCATCAGTTTAACAGTGTGGTGATCCGGAAGCTATTACAGGGTCATTGCCTTTTTAAAATGGAGGACAGAGAATTCCATCAATCACATTAGACAAACAGGACGTGGGAGAAGAGAAAGATTGAGGAGTCGACTTTTAAAGGACACATCCGAGGAGCCTCTAGCCCCTGGCAGCCTATTTGTCTATCAGCTCTTGTGTCCCCTCCGTTGCAAATGCCATCCTCGTCAGGTCGGCATCTTCTGCGCCTGTGCAAGCGCGCGGCCTGGAGCGTCCTGCGTAAGCGCAGAATGCTCTCAACCATGGGAGCGCGGCCACATGCTCAATCAGAAGATGCCGAAGCCCCAGGTAAGTAGATTTTCTCTTTCTCCTCGGATATCCTTTAAAGTGAACCTTAAGGCAAAAAAAAGAAAAAAAAATGTATGAGGGCATTGGGAACCCTCCTTGTGGCGCTCCTGGATAGTGCTATTGTAGCATGAACTAATTCCCGCAGGGCAACCGCTTTGCGGCATTGGTTTTGGACCCTGCATTAGTTGGCATGCGAAAGCGAATGCATATTTGCATGAGCATTGCCTCATGAATAGCCAATCAGGCCAAATTTGCTTAGCCAGTTATGTCAGGTGTTCACTTGGTGTTTAATGCACACATTTAATTCTCTGTGTAGTGATTTAAAAAAAAAATGAGTTTTACTCACCTGGGGCTTCCAATAGCCCCCTGCAGCTGTCCGGTGCCCTCGACGTGTCCCTCCGATCCTCCTGTCCCTGCCGGCGGCCACTTCCGGTTTCGCCATCAGGAGCCGACAGGCTGGGAATGCGAGTGATTCTTTGCGCTCCCAGCCTCAATAGCGCCCCCATGCTGCTATAGCAGCCCTCTATGCTGCTATAGCAGCATCGAGGGAGCTATTGAGGCTGGGAACGCAAAGAATCACTTACGTTCCCGGCCTGTCGGCTCCTGACGGCGAAACCGGAAGTGGCCGCCGGCGGGGACAGGAGGATCGGAGGGACACAGCGACGGCACCGGACAGCTGCAGGGGGCTATTGGAAGCCCCAGGTGAGTGAAACTTTTTTTTGCCTTAAGGATCGCTTTAAAGGTAACCTAAACTGAGGAGGATATGGATTTTTCCTTTTAAAATAATACCGGTTGCCTGACTCTCCTGTTGATCCTGTGTCTCTAATACTTTTAGCCACAGCCCCTCAACATACATGCAGATCAGGTGCTCTGACTGAAGTAAGACTGGATTAGCTGCATGCTTGTTGCAAGTGTGTGAGCTATTGCAGCTAAAAAGATCAGCAGGACTCACAAGCAACCGGTATTGTTTAAAAGGACACATCCATATCCCTCTCAGTTAAGGTTCCCTTTAACCTCCTTGCCAGTTATCAGTTCGGGGTAACCTGCGCAGGAGGATTTCTCAGGCCCCGCTGGGCCGATTTGCATAATTTTTTTTTCCTACACGCAGCTAGCACTTTGCTAGCTGCGTGTAGTACGCGATCGCCGCCGATTCGCCGCTACCCGCCGCGCCCCCCCAGACCCCTGCGCAGCCTGGCCAATCAGTGCCAGGCAGCGCTAAGGGGCGGATCGGGATTCCCTCTGACGTCACGACGTCATCCCGCCCGGTCGCCATGGCAACCGGGGAATCCCTGCAGGAAATCCCGTTCTCAACGGGATTTCCTGCATACTCAGATCACCTCGCCGAAGGCGATCGGAGTGGGTGGGGAGATGCCGCCGCTCAGCGGCTATCATGTAGCGAGCCCTGGGCTCGCTACATGATTTAAAAAATAAATAAATAAATAAAAAGTGCGGCGCTGCCTCCTTGCCGGATTTTTTAGACTGGCAAGGAGGTTAAAGGGATGGTCCAAGCAAAATAAAAAAAATGAGTTTCACTTACCCGGGGCTTCTACCAGCCCCATGCAGCCATCCTGTGCCCTCGTGGTCACTCGCTGCTGCTCCAGTCCCCCACTGGCAGCATGCCGACCTCGGAGGTCGGCGGGCCGCATTGCGTACATTTTTACGCATTCCAGTTAGAGCAGGAACATAACACATACTTTTTTACGCGTTAGTGGATTAATGCGTAAAAAATTACGCATTGAACCACTAACGCGTGAAAATGTATGTGCTAAAGAGAACCCGAGGTGGCATTTCATTACGTTAGTGGGGCACAGAGGCTGGTTGTGCACACTAACACCAGCCTCTGTTGCCCCATCGTGTGCCTCAAAGACCCCCCTGCGGCGGCGCTGACAGACAGAGCTAGGGTAAACATTGTGCTGGCGACACGCTGCGTGGCGCCAGCACTGCGGGGGCTATAGCGGCGAGCAGGGGGGTCTTTGAGGCACAAGATGGGGCAACAGAGGCTGTTGTTAGTGTGCACAACCAGCCTCTGTGCCCCACTAACGTAATGAAATGCCACCTCGGGTTCTCTTTAATGTTCTTGCACTAACTGGAATTAGTAAAAATGTACGCAATGTGGCCCGCCGACCGCCGAGGTCGGCATGCTGCCAGTGGGGGACTGGAGCAGCAGTGAGTGACTACGAGGGCACAGGATGGCTGCATGGGGCTGGTAGAAGCCAACAGGTAAGTGAAACTCATTTTTTTTATTTTGCTTGGACCTTCCCTTTAAGTATGACCTGTGTATGTTTATCTTAACTTTTGATTGTCAGGAGACACTAAGGCATACTGACACCACAAGAGCCCTAGTATAGAAAATTCCCAGTTTTTTATTGAAAATTTGCTTCCAAAAAAAGGATAAGCCTTGCAGTTCTAGTTCTGCTCTCACTGAAAATGATAACTGAATAGCCAACATGAAAAGACCAGTTGAATTTAGATCCATTTCTCAAATAAGAAGGTGCTGATCACACCGACATGTAGTTGTCACTGCCTGCAATTCTCTAGTAGGTATTTCCAGACGGATTGGACGGGCCAGGTGTATAGTGCAGGGCGAGTAGGACTTCTTCAGCAGGGCTGGAGACACTGAAGAGCCAGGAGATCAGAGGCCTACCTCCATCCGCTCCCTCTCCTTGTTCCTTGGGCCCTGTCTCCGGGCATACCACATGCCGATTGCCCGGCCTCTCAGGTGTGGCGGCGGCTTCTCTCTGCCTCCCCCGTCACCTTCTTTGGATGAGCCGCCTTCATGCTGGGGCGAGAAGTACCTGCCGCGGCTCTCCCGACCACGGCCGCGTCCCCATCCTCTGCGTTCATAGCTCATGGCCGCTCGGCACACACGCAGCCCACGGAAACCTAGTATGTACTATGTAGCCCTCACTGTTACCTTGAATACCTTCCTACCGGTATCAACTAAAACGGGTAGAAGAATGGTCTCTTGCAGCCACCATACCCAGTGTGAGCACATGCGCAGAAGTGACTAAAATGACCGATGGGGTGGGGGAATCATTATTGCCTTGAGGTTGACAGGGAGCCATTTTACCGTAGATCAGAAATAGGGATAAGTCTTATATACTGTATCTATAGTACAGGAGACAGAACACTGTAGCGTCTCCCTTGTCATCATGAGCATGTTGTGTCGCCACAGGAGAGCGCCGCCATATTGTCGGTTGGTAATAGTAATGCCCAGTACGCAGTGGAGAATGTCCGTTATAATATTCAGTAAAACTCTGACTTTTAAGCAAAATGCAATTCAGTAATTACTAAAGGGTGTGCTATATATGTTTTACGATTATGTGGCAATATCTTAGTGATAGGAGAATAGATGAAGGTTTTATATTTTCATAGCGCCATCTTTTGGTGGTTTTGGTGCTACTGCGCTTGGTGCCCGGTTACCACATCAGAAGGGCTGCCCAGGGATCAGTATTTTTCCATCAGTGCAGTGTGAAATATATGGAAAGTTTCTCTATTAACAGCAAGTAGAAATACAACTACCATTCCAGCGTACAAGACTACCCCCCAACTTTTTCAGTTTAAATATAGAGTTTGGAATATACGCGCCGTATAAGACGGGTAGCACCAGTATATGATTGTTTTAATTTTTATTTGGTATGCATTGGAGGGGTAACAATCATATACTGGTGCTATGGATGAAGATATACTGATGCTGTATTGTATGTGGTACCCAGTACATAGCTCCCAACTGTCCCTTTTTGGGAGCTCTGTCCCTCTTTCACCCTCATTTGTCCCTCTTACAGGACTTTGTCCCTCTTTCTATGTAAATATATATATATATATATATATATATATATATATATATATATATATATACTAAAAATATGTTTGATTGACTCTAAACTTTATTCCCAACCTTTAAATTGATATATTACTAATTGTAAAAATGTTACTATGAAGGAGAATGAACCAGGATAGAAAGGACAAGTGTGGTTTGAATTATAAAACAACATGTTTCTTATGCAATCTTTATGGTATGCGTGATTAGAGGCGTGGTGAGGGTGTGGCCAGCGGTGAGGCAGGGGCATGGCTTAAGTGTCCCTTTTTCTCATCTCAAAAAGTTGGGAGGTATGCAGTATATAACAGTATATAGGCGATTGACTGGTTGGATTGGTCAACTCTCCCTAAGGGAATTGGCCAGCTCTCCTTGGCTCCCTGTTTATCAGAGCGGTATGGAAGAATAGAGTGCACTGTGCCCATAAAACACGCCTCTTTCACCCGTCTGGCCCACCCTTGTATCCTATTTACCTCCTTCTCTGCCTCTTAGATCTCGTACATGCTTGCCTGCGCCACTTCACTACAGTCCTCAGCAGCGAGATCTGAGAGTCGGTAACAGGATAGGGCGTATCACCCGGCATCATTGACACTCAGCGTATAAGACGACCCCTGACTTTTCAGATGATTTTCAAGAGTTAAAAAGTAGTCATACGCCAGAATATACAGTATATATGTATATAAATAGCACTGGATCTAAAGGTGTGCATTAACCCAACTCACATTAAAGGACGAGAGGGGAAGAGTTACATCTATCTTTACTTACCTGGGGCTTCTTCCAGCCCCTGGAATCTTCTGGGTCCCTCGCTGCTGTCTGATACTCCCCGGTGTCCCGCTGCGTAATGCACGCCGACCCGTCTGCGCCTGAAGCACCGACCCACCGAATGTTCAGGGAAACTTACAGGGGATACCGGAGCTTGGAGTAATGGACCCCTGAGACTTCAGGGGCTGGAAGAATCACCAGGTAAATAAAGATATATTTAACTCTTCACCCTGTTTGTCGTTTTATAGGGAACATAAAGTGAGTAAAATTATTTAAAATAAACACGTGACGTAGCTGCAAATGAACATTACATACTTACCTCACCGTCAGTTCCTCTCAGAAACTCACCATTTTCTCCTTACAGTGATCACTTCCAGTTCTGACAAACTTTGTCAGAACTGAAATATACCAGTTACTGTCAGTTATATGTCAGTTACAACTGAATGTGCAAGGTAATGTCCATGTTTCCCAATGGCTCAAGTGGCCGAGATTACAGTTTAACAGTGTGCTGACCAGGAAGCTGTTATGGGGTAAGGGCCATTTTCAAAATGGAGGACAGAGAATTCCATTGATCACAGCGGACAAACAGGACGCAGGAGAGAAATAGATTAATGAGTAGACTACACTAGAGGTAAGTATGATGGGTTTATGTTTATTTTGACTTTTAATTTTCAGTTCAGATGTTTTTAAGGTACCCATAACCAGTACAATTGTTTTACCAAATGTGATCTTTCTAAGTGATTTTAATGATTGAATTGTATCAAAATTAGCCATTTATGAAGGCAACCAATAAGGAAAGATTCTTTGGTCAATTGCTAATTAGGATAAAATCAATCTGAAAGTTGGATTTTATGATCAAATTTGAAGAAAGAATCGTTCAGTAAATGTGAACAATCGATAATTACCTTCCGATTATTTTAGATCATAAAAATCGCATCGAAAGATCGCATTTGGTGAAAAAATTGTACTGTTAATGGGTACCTTTAAAGGACCACTATCATCAAAAATTTTAAAATTTAAAATACATGTAAACAGATACAAATAAGAAATATATTTCTTCCAAGTAAAACGAGCCATAAATTACTTTTCTCCTATGTTGCTGCCACTTACAGAAGTTACAGAAAACTGATGGGACAGATAGGTTGTTGACTAGTCCATTTCTTCATGGGGTATGCTCAGTATTTCATTTATTTTTTACAAAAGCACTCCCTGGAAAGGATCTGTACAAAGATGCAGGCCGCCCCCCTAAATGTTTGCATACTATTCTGGCAGTTGAACTGAGCAACTGCTGTACACTAAGGGCTTTTGAAAATAAAGAAAACCCTGACAATCTTATTGTAAGTGACAACAACATAGGAGAAAAGTAATTTATAGCACGTTTTACTTTGGGAGAAATGTACTTTTTATTTATGTTTTCATGTATTTTAAATTGTACATTTTCTTGTGATAGTGATCCTTTAAGGGTAAATAGCTAGCAATGCATATAAGAGGAAAATAACCTAAAACACACTGCTTCTAGGTATGAATATGGTATACTACCACATCTTTTGTCCCCCCCCCCCCCCCCCCCCCTTCATTCCTTTAGATTGTAAAATTGTTATTACCAGCTCTGTACTTTCTACAGATTCTGCATTCTGTACCAACTCTGTACTTTGTATATTGGTGTAAACCATTGTCTTTATTATTTTGTACCCCATGTTTGTTTCTTACACTGTACATCTCCACAGAATATGTTGGCGCTTTATAAGTCAATGATAATAAAATAATTCCTGCAACACAAGCTAGTAAGCCATCTGAACCAGCACAGATCAAAAGGCACTACAATTAGTTGACTCTGATCTAATTCGGGATAGATTGTTGTGTCCTTATAATTGCCTATGTACTCTCATGCCTTTTTGACCTCTTAAAGTGGACAAATTAAAAATACAAGATTTCAGAAATAAAAGCTATTTTCTAAATTATAATAATAAATAGCAGCCTTTTTTCAGCTGCATGATGACAAATATAAAATATTTTACATTTATTGGAGGAACCCCTTTCAAATTGCGGGGGAGAAAATCCGGCAAACTGGTGGAGTAGATGGTGTCCGGCAATGGAGGAATTGCTAATGGCTGCCCCCAGTATAACCCTAATTATGAAAAGAGAAGGGTGAAAAGCATGCACTGAAATGATCATAGGTTTGAAGGAGTGTTTATTTATCTTTGTATGTGTCAGAGTGGTGCAACTAAATATTTTTAATTAAAAAAAATGTTTGGTTTGGGTCCGCTTTAGCAGTTCTATGTCAACAGTCATGCATTATGGATCATTCTGTTTTATTGCTAAACCTCCTGTGTTAATGGTTTTGATAATTTCTCTTTTTCGCAAGCCATTCCCATTTCTGTGTATCATTCCTTCCAATTCATGACTTCACTGTTATTGTATAAGATTCTGGTTGTTTTAGGCCTGATTCACATTATAAATCGCCAGCGCTATCACAAGAGCTGAGCGATTTATTGAGCTTTTTTTTACAGCGCTTTTCCCAGCGCTTTTGTAACGATTGTGGAATTGTTTCCGTGGTCAGTGCCCAGGACGCGCGCTGACACTGCGGAAATCCTCCACAAGCGTATAATTTGAGAGAACCCAGCAAAAGGTGCAATGCACCTGTAGAGGGAAATTCCTGTCAGCAGATGGAGCTGTGGAGTGCAGAGGAACAGATCCTCTGCCCTGCCACAGACGCCAGACAGGAATTGTACGAAGAGAAGAACACAGGGCAAGGTAGCCCTTAAAGAGAGAGTGAAGCGACAGAGGGTATGTGTGTCCACCAATCTAGTCGCCACCCAGCGACGACGGACACACAACCATGAAGAGCAGGCGAGAAGGCAATCGCAGGAGATGGCGATTGCTAACAGCGACACAAGACAGAATAAGCACAGAGGAGGAATGTATGTGTGTGCACCAATCTAGTCGCCAACCTGCGACGGTGGACACACAACAGAGGAAACCGAGTGAGAACGCAATTGCCAGAGAAGCGATTGCGAACGAGAATGAGCAAAGGGACAGATTGTATGTGTGTGCACCAATCTAGTCGCCAACCCGCGACGGTGCATACACAACAGCAGATATGAAGTAGGAACGCAATCGCGAGAGAGGCGATCGCCAGAGGTGACACAAGGCTACAGCAAGGCAGAGCACGAGAGTAGCAAAGGCACAGCAAATCATACATTTTGTATTGTTATACAATTATGAGAAGATAAGGAAAATAACAAACGCTAACTAAACGTGAATACCGCACTCATTCGCAACAGCGAACGCGTTTGCAACGCGGTCTCCGCGTGTTAAGCACAACAGAGACAAGCACACCTAACTAACCAACACAAGACAGACACGCTTGCTACACGGTTGCCTTACCGCAGGCACCAGCAGGCGTAGACAGACATACAAACGAACAACAGGAATGAGTCACACAGGAACCACTGCTCTTACTGTCAGAGCCAGTGCGAACCAAGTACAAGAAAGATCCACTGCTCTTTCGTCAGAGCAGTGTGATCCAAGCACACAACAGACAGAAGGAGTAACCAGAAACGACCGTAGCTAAGGTTAGCTCCAAGATACAGACCACAAGAATCCACCGCCTCTAACACTAGGGCGAGTGCGATCCAGACAGACAGAACGATTTCCTGTCGACCGCCGCCGGCGACAGGACAATCGCAAGACAGAAGGAGTTACCGGTAGCAACCGCTGCCCCGGCCTACACTCCCAGACAGAACAAGGCAAACAGATAATACAGTCCTAACTGCTCCTAACAAGGATGCCTAGCGCAGTCCCAAGAATTACTCTAAGCTACTCTCAAACAATCCAACAGAGAAGGCTGACACTCCAGGAGTGTGTTAACAAACCGTTATGACCAGCAAAGCCTTCTGGTCAGCAGAAGCCTTATATAGTGCCAGCCCACAAAGAAGACAGCTGGGCAATTTGCATGTATGCAAATCCCTCAGCAAAGCAACTCTGCAAGTTGCAATATGAAGCCAGGTCTCTTCTCCAGAGACCTGCATCTCTTAGACATAAGGAATGGTCAAACAGCTGGCTGCCTGCGCAGCCAGCTGAGCGGATCATCACAGCTTTTCATTTAGAAAAGCGCTTTTATAAGTGCTTTTCTAAGCACCTTTGCTCAGCGATGATTTTTTTCACTTCCTGACATCAGTCAGGAAGTGAACTCTTTTTACTTGGAAATGAATAAATACAATGGCTATCATTCATAAAGCATTTCCACATGCAGAAATGCTTAAAACAGCTGACTTTACCGAACACTCAGCAAGTTCGGCATTAATAAAGCCTCTTTTCGCATGAAAAACTGACACTACCGAGCAGAGTGATAAATCACCGCCTTGTGCGGTGATTATCGGAACAAATGTAACAAAATTGTAATTCATAAAGAATACCGCAAGCGGTATGAGGACGGAAAATTCCGCTCCCTCTGATGTGGCGATAACAATGTAAAGTGAATGGAGACACAGACCTCCCAAGCAGCTGCAGTAGAGCGGAACACGGAGAAATGTATCAACTCGGCTGCTTCCTGTGACTCCGCAAGCCTACCGCCTGCCTAGTTCGGGGAATCGCCGCACTGCTATCGCAACTGGATACATTTTTATGAATGCCCACCCAGAAGTCTAAAATACCGGTAGCGGTGTTTTCCCGCATTGATTCTCTTTACCGACAGCTCCTTTATGAATGACAGCCAATGTATGTATTCATAAAAACGTTCGGGAAATCGCTATACAAAGTGCTTTTTCAAGCTCTTTGCAATCTCCCTATACCTTCCATTGAGCCAAAGCACTCAGAAAATAGTACATGTAGTGCGTTTGCGATTTCAATAAAATCGAAACGCTTTTAGGGCAATTTGCAAAATCACCAGCGCTTAAAAAAAGCGATTTGTCCTGAATGGAAGGTATAGGGGAATCGCAAAGCGCTTGAAAAAGCGCTTTGTATAGTGTATTCCCCCGCGTTACATTGTATTTATTCATTACCGGGGCAAAGTAATCACTTCCTGACTGACGTCAGGAAGTGATTTAAGTAATTGCTCTGCTAAAGCGCTTATAACACGCAGAGCGATTTGAAAGAAGAAAAAAAGCGTTCAGCGCAGGGAGAACACAACGCAATGTGAAGGAAACTAAAACTTTTTTGTTGATTCACAAAAAAAAAAAAATAGGCACTACAATTTCCAAAAGCACATAAGTCCAGCATATAAATCAAGTCCAATACAATGCATGCACTAAGGCAATTTGTCCAAAGTAGGGATCGTCAATGAGATGCAAATAATTTCGAGTTCATGCAGCATTATGCAAATTTTGTATGCAAATGTATGCAGCTTGAAAATGAACCAATCAAATCCTACTGTGGTAAAATTCGATTGGTGCATTTTCAAGCTGCAAACATTTGCATACAAAATTTACATAAACCTGCACTAACTCAAAATTATTTGCATCTCATTGACCATCCCTAGTCCAAAGTGATGTGGACTTTTCACGGGTGTCCCTTTTTTAATAAAAGTGTTTTTGTAGTTTTATTTGTGTTGATCAATGTAGATCTACTACTGCTATATACAAACACGTTCTGGTGAAACCAACCAAATATAGTATAAACTACAGTATAGTATAAGTATAATTATACTATGGTATGGCAAAGTTTGCGTGGCACTGGCCGCATTCAGTGGACCACGGGCTGCATTCCTGAAATATTTCCCCTCATCTCCCCCCCCCTTCCTGCAGAGTCGCAAGTGAGCAGTAACGGGGGAACTTAAAACTCACTTGATTGCCAATTCCTGCGTTGCATCTCCATGGCAACAGGATGTCTGCTCACGACTCTGCAGGGATGGAGTGGGGAAGAGAAGAATCTGCGGGCCGGAGTACCAACACACGTGGGCCGAATGTGGGCCGTAGCTTTCACAGCGCTGGTATAGTATAAAAATATACTGCTGCAAAAACTTCCTAAAAAGCCTTTTTTTTTTCTCAGAAATTGACGTTTTCTGTCCTTCCCATGTGGCTCTGAATGCTATGTAAAGAGGCACCTTCTTGTCCTTTTTTCCTTTCAGAATGTCACTGCTGTGACAGTATTTTGCCTAGCAGCCTGTAAAGGGCTCACACTGCTCATCCTCTTGTGTCCTCTTTTGCCTCTGTGTGCCCAAGCCTATTCCACTATGTGGTCCTCCAGTCCTCTCCTGTTCCCGTGTTGTCCTCTTGTCCCCCTGTGTGTCCCGCTGTATCCCCTCCTGTCCCCCTCTGTGGTACCCCCACCAGTCTCCTCCGCTCCCCGTGTGTGAAAACAAATTAGCGGCAATGCGGCTCACCTCACCCAGCAATTCCAGCAGTGAGCACAGACCTCTCATTTCTGGCGCTGCACCTGTAGTGCCAGCTTCTGCTGATCATGTCATCAGCAGAAGCTGTCACTAGAGGAGCCACGCAGGAGATGAGAGGACTGAGCTTGCTGCTGGAATCGCTGGATTAGGTGAACCGCACTGCCGCTAATTTGTTTTCACACACAGGGAGCGGAGGACCACACAGGGAGTCCCAGATGTCACGGCAGGTCGGTGGTTTGTAACGCGATGCATTATGTTGCAATGGTACGTTTACATCCACTTCCTATTTCCTCAAATACATTTATCAACCTGTTTCTGTATTTTTTTTTCACATTTTTACAGTCACTATGTGGGGCTGAGATCAGATTCTCAGGACTACAGTAGAGGAATTTAGGAATAATGTTCATTTAAAAAAAGCCATATTTTGGAATCAGGATCCCCCCCCCCCTTCCCCTCCATTCATTTAAATTAGTAAGATGTTTGATTCTCATACATGTAATTATTTTTGGGTTCCATTAAAGGGAAATTTTCCTCTTAGACGTCCTCTTAGGGGAAAGTAAAAGTATGTTTAAAGTGGATCTGAACTCTTCCACTGGACAGGATGGAACACATATATAAATGCACATTGTATGTACTTAGAGAGTTTACCATGTCTAATTTCCCCTCAAATGTGACTAAACACAAGTTGTAATTTGATCCCTCAGCAGTGTCAACTGACTGCCACAGGAGAGAGCTTATTTGTAAACGAAGAATGTTAACAATATATCAGTTTCCATGTAAGTAGGAAGTAGACAAACTGCAGATTTATTGCATGATTTGTATCAGCTGTAACTTAGAAAATATTTTTCTTTAAAAGTTATTATGCTGTTGCTTATAATGTAGATCTGAGATTATGTTTTGAGTTCATGGCTGCTTTATAGCCCACAATTTTCAGATTCAATATTTGGCCATGTCTGGACAGTTCAGGAACTAAAATCAGTGGTTGGCTTAGTAAAAGATATTGGCTAAGGCAGCTGCTTTATAGTGTGTCTTCTGTTTAATGTCAATTCCATGTAGTGAAGCATCAGAAATGGTCCTAGAATGAGCATAAAGATCAAGGTGTAGAGTGGGCAGTCCTGCCTTCTATCATTTCATTTGTTACAGGCAGCGGATAATTCCTTTTTACTTATTCTTTGGAGAGCAAGCCATTGACTTTAACACTTGCTGAGGGATTAGCGTAATCCAGGTAAGCATGTTTTAGTCTTCTGAGTCTTTCAACTCTAAGTTGGATACTGCAGTTTTCAGGTAGTCCCATGCAGCTATATTAAAGGCTTTCTCAACATCCATGTAGATGCATGCGGCCAGGGTCGCGCAGGCGCAGTGGCCGTTGACTTGTAAATAGGCGGTTAATAAAACTGAGCTGCGGTGGGGTACCGGAGGATCATTTTGTCCCGGCGCAGGTACAGGATGTCTGCATGGGGTAGGTAAGTTAAACTCTTTTTTTTCTTTTTCTTCTTACAGGTTTTCTTTAAGGACACTTGCCCTTTAACCAACACTTCTAGTTTATACAGTGCTGAATTAAACAACATTTCTAGGCAATTTACAAAGAACTGTGAATCAGAAGTAATGTTGACAAGTGATTACCTTCTTCTGAGTCAGAATAGTGTACTTTGTTTTGAATTCAATGGATAATGAAGATAAAAACCTTTTACAGAAACATTGAACAGTGGCTTTTGCTCTTGTTGCTGTCTGTCCCCACTTAGCTGATTTATGATATATGGCCATGAGGTGAAAGATGAGAGCACAACTCAAAGGATGCTGCTCCATGTATGCCAGTACCTGAGGAGGCCACAGCTCTTAATATGATGG